>NW_027309849.1:600000-863831 GCF_047496795.1 Chiloscyllium punctatum | reverse complement strand
AAGAGAGAGAGAGAAAAGATAGAGAGAGAGAAAATAGAGAGAGAGAGAGAAAAGAGAGGGAGAGAAATAGAGAGAAAAGGGAGAGAGAAAAAAGAGAGGGAGAGAAGAGAGAGAGAGAATAGAGAGAGAAAAGAGAGAGAGAGAAAAGTGACAGAGAGAGAAGAGAGAGAGAGAAAACAGAGAGAGAGAAAGAGAGAGAGGAAGAGAGAGAGAAAAGAGAGAGAAGAGAGAGAAAATAGAGAGAAAAGAGAGAGATAGAAAAAAGAGAGAGAGAAAAGAGGGAGAAGAGAGAGAGAGAAAAGAGAGAGAGAAAAGAGGGAGAGGAGAGAGAGAGAAGAGAGAGAGAGAGAGAAGAGAGAGTGAGAAATGAGAGAAAAGAGAGAAAATAGAGAGAGAGAGAAAGAAAATAGAGAGAGAGAAAGAAAACAGAGAGAGAGAAAAGGGAGAGAGAGAAAAAAAAGTGAGCAAAGAGAGAGATAGAGAGAAAAGAGAGAGAGAGAATAGAGAGAGAGAAAAATAGAGAAAAGAGAGAGACAGAGAAAAGAGAGCGAGAGAGAAAAAAGAGAGAGAGCGAAATGAGAGCGAGAGAGAGAAAAGAGAGCGAGAGAGAGAAAAGAGAGAGAGAGAAAAGAGAGACAGAGAGATAGAAAAGAGGGACAAAGAGAGAAAAGAGACAGAATAAAAAGAGAGAGAAAAGAGAGAGAGAGAAAACAATGAGAGATATAAAAGAGAGAGAGAAAAGTCAGAGATAGAGAAAAGAGTGACAGAGAGAAAAGAGTGAGACAGAAAGAGAGAGGAGAGAGAGAGAAAAGAGAGAGAGAGCAAAGAGAGAGAGAAAAGAGAGAGATAAAAGAGGTAAAAGAGAGACAGAGAGAGAGAAAAGAGAGAGAGAGAAAAGAGAAAGAGAAAAGAGAGAGAACAGAGAGAGAGAGAAAAGTGACAGAGAGAGAAGAGAGAGAGAGAAAAGAGAGAGAGAGAGAAAAGAGAGACAGAGAGATAGAAAAGAGGGAGAAAGAGAGAAAAGAGACAGAGTAAAAAGAGAGAGAAAAGAGAGAGAGAGAAAACAAAGAGAGAGAGAAAAGAGAGAGAGAAGCGAGAGAGAGAGAGACAGAAAGAGAGAGAGAATAGAGAGAAAAGAGAGAGAGAAAAGAGAGAGAGAGAAAAGAGAGAGAGAAAAGAGAGAGAGAAAAGAGAGAGAAAAGAGACAGAGAGAGAGAAAAGTGAGAGAGAGAGAAAAGAGAGAGAGAGAAAGAAGAGAGAGAAAAAACAGAGAGAGGGAGATAGAAAAGAGAGAGAGGGAAAGAGAGAGTGAGAAAAGAGAGAGAGAGTAAAGAGAGAGAAAATAGAGAGAGAGAGCGAGAGAAAAGAGAGAGAGAGAAGAGAGAGAGAGAGAAAAGAGACAGAGAGAGAGAGAAAAGTGAGAGAGACAGAAAAGAGAGAGAGAGATAGAAAAGAGAGAGAGGAAAAAGAGAGAGAGAAAACAGAGAGAGAAAAGAGAGAGAGCGAAAAGAGAGAGAGGGAGAGAGAGAAAAAAGAGAGTGAAAAGAGAGAGAGAGAAAGAAAAGAGAGAGAGAGAAAAGAGAGAGAGAGAAGAGGGAGAGTGAAAAGAGAGAGAGAGAAAAGATAGAGAGAGAGAAAAGAGAGAGAGAGAGAGAAAGAGAGAGAGAGAAATAGAGAGAAAAGAGAGAGAGAAAAAAGAGAGGGAGAGAAGAGAGAGAGAATAGAGAGAGAAAAGAGAGAGAGAGAGAAAAGTGACAGAGAGAGAAGAGAGAGAGAGAAAACAGAGAGAGAGAAAAGAGAGACAGAGAGATAGAAAAGAGGGAGAAAGAGAGAAAAGAGACAGAGTAAAAAGAGAGAGAAAAGAGAGAGAGAGAAAAACAATGAGAGATAGAAAAGAGAGAGAGAGAAAAGTCAGAGAGAGAGAAAAGAGAGAGAGAGAGAAAAGAGTGAGAGAAGGAGAGAGAGAGCAAAGAGAGAGAGATAGAAGAGAGAGAGATAGAAGAGAGAGAGAAAAGAGAGAGAGAAAAGAGAGAGAGAAAAGAGAGAGAGAAAAAAAGAGAGAGAAACTAGAGAGAAAAGAGAGAGAGAAGAGAGAGAAAAGACAGACAGAGAGAGAGAAAAGTGGGAGAGATAGAGAAAGTAGAAAGAGAAAAGAGAGAGAGAGAAAACAAAGAGAGAGAGAAAAGAGAGAGAGAGAAAAGAGAAAGAGAAAAGAGAGAGAGAAAAAAAGAGAGAGAAACTAGAGAGAAAAGAGAGAGAGAAGAGAGAGAAAAGACAGACAGAGAGAGAGAAAAGTGGGAGAGATAGAGAAAGTAGAAAGAGAAAAGAGAGAGAGAGAAAACAAAGAGAGAGAGAAAAGAGAGAGAGAGAAAAGAGAAAGAGAGAGAAAAGAGTGAGAAAAGAAAAGAGAGAGGGAAAAGAGAGAGAGAAGAGAGAGAGAGAAGCGAGTCAGAGAGAGAAGCGAGAGAGAGAGAGACAGAAAGAGAGAGAGAGAATAGAGAGACAGAGAAAAGAGAGAGAGAGAAGAGAGAGAGAGAAAAGAGACAGAGAGAGAGAAAAGTGAGAGAGAGAGAAAAGAGAGAGAGAGAAAGAAGAGAGAGAAAAAACAGAGAGAGGGAGATAGAAAGGAGAGAGAGGGAAAGAAAGAGTGAGAAAAGAGAGAGAAAAAAAGAGAGAGAAAAGAGTGAGAGAGGGAGAGAGAGAGAGAAAAGAGAGTGAAAAGAGAGAGAGAAAAGAGAGATAGAGAGAAAAAAGAGAGAGAGAAAAGACAGAGCAAGAGAAGAGAGAGAGAGAAAAGAGAGAGAGAGAAAACAATGAGAGATATAAAAGAGAGAGAGAAAAGTCAGAGATAGAGAAAAGAGTGACAGAGAGAAAAGAGTGAGACAGAAAGAGAGAGGAGAGAGAGAGAAAAGAGAGAGAGAGCAAAGAGAGAGAGAAAAGAGAGAGATAAAAGAGGTAAAAGAGAGACAGAGAGAGAGAAAAGAGAGAGAGAGAAAAGAGAAAGAGAAAAGAGAGAGAACAGAGAGAGAGAGAAAAGTGACAGAGAGAGAAGAGAGAGAGAGAAAAGAGAGAGAGAGAAAAGAGAGACAGAGAGATAGAAAAGAGGGAGAAAGAGAGAAAAGAGACAGAGTAAAAAGAGAGAGAAAAGAGAGAGAGAGAAAACAAAGAGAGAGAGAAAAGAGAGAGAGAGAAGCGAGAGAGAGAGAGACAGAAAGAGAGAGAGAACAGAGAGAAAAGAGAGAGAGAAAAGAGAGAGAGAGAAAAGAGAGAGAGAAAAGAGAGAGAGAGAAAAGAGAGAGAGAAAAGAGAGAGAAAAGAGACAGAGAGAGAGAAAAGTGTGAGAGAGAGAGAAAAGAGAGAGAGAGAAAGAAGAGAGAGAAAAAACAGAGAGAGGGAGATAGAAAAGAGAGAGAGGGAAAGAGAGAGTGAGAAAGAGAGAGAGAGTAAAGAGAGAGAAAATAGAGAGAGAGAGCGAGAGAAAAGAGAGAGAGAGAGAGAAGAGAGAGAGAGAAAAGAGACAGAGAGAGAGAGAAAAGTGAGAGAGACAGAAAAGAGAGAGAGAGATAGAAAAGAGAGAGAGGAAAAAGAGAGAGAGAAAACAGAGAGAGAAAAGAGAGAGAGCAAAAAGAGAGAGAGGGAGAGAGAGAAAAAAGAGAGTGAAAAGAGAGAGAGAGAAAGAAAAGAGAGAGAGAGAAAAGAGAGAGAGAGAAGAGGGAGAGTGAAAAGAGAGAGAGAGAAAAGATAGAGAGAGAGAAAAGAGAGAGAGAGAAATAGAGAGAAAAGAGAGAGAGAAAAAAGAGAGGGAGAGAAGAGAGAGAGAATAGAGAGAGAGAAAAGAGAGAGAGAGAGAAAAGTGACAGAGAGAGAAGAGAGAGAGAGAAAACAGAGAGAGAGAAAAGAGAGACAGAGAGATAGAAAAGAGGGAGAAAGAGAGAAAAGAGACAGAGTAAAAAGAGAGAGAAAAGAGAGAGAGAGAAAACAATGAGAGATAGAAAAGAGAGAGAGAGAAAAGTCAGAGAGAGAGAAAAGAGAGAGAGAGAGAAAAGAGTGAGAGAAGGAGAGAGAGAGCAAAGAGAGAGAGATAGAAGAGAGAGAGATGGAAGAGAGAGAGAAAAGAGAGAGAGAAAAGAGAGAGAGAAAAGAGAGAGAGAAAAAAGAGAGAGAAACTAGAGAGAAAAGAGAGAGAGAAGAGAGAGAAAAGACAGACAGAGAGAGAGAAAAGTGGGAGAGATAGAGAAAGTAGAAAGAGAAAAGAGAGAGAGAGAAAACAAAGAGAGAGAGAAAAGAGAGAGAGAGAAAAGAGAAAGAGAAAAGAGAGAGAGAAAAAAAAGAGAGAGAAACTAGAGAGAAAAGAGAGAGAGAAGAGAGAGAAAAGACAGACAGAGAGAGAGAAAAGTGGGAGAGATAGAGAAAGTAGAAAGAGAAAAGAGAGAGAGAGAAAACAAAGAGAGAGAGAAAAGAGAGAGAGAGAAAAGAGAAAGAGAGAGAAAAGAGTGAGAAAAGAAAAGAGAGAGGGAAAAGAGAGAGAGAAGAGAGAGAGAGAAGCGAGTCAGAGAGAGAAGCGAGAGAGAGAGAGACAGAAAGAGAGAGAGAGAATAGAGAGACAGAGAAAAGAGAGAGAGAGAAGAGAGAGAGAGAAAAGAGACAGAGAGAGAGAAAAGTGAGAGAGAGAGAAAAGAGAGAGAGAGAAAGAAGAGAGAGAAAAAACAGAGAGAGGGAGATAGAAAGGAGAGAGAGGGAAAGAAAGAGTGAGAAAAGAGAGAGAAAAAAAGGGAGAGAAAAGAGTGAGAGAGGGAGAGAGAGAGAGAAAAGAGAGTGAAAAGAGAGAGAGAAAAGAGAGATAGAGAGAAAAAAGAGAGAGAGAAAGACAGAGCAGAGCAAGAGAGAGAGAGAGAGAGAAAAGATACATAGAGAAAAGAGAGAGAAAAGAGAGAGAAGAGAGAGAAAAGAGAGAGAGAGAGTCAGAAAAGAGGGAGAGAGAGAAAAGAGAGAGAGAAAAAAGAGAGAGAAAAGAGAGAGAACAGAGAGAGAAAAGAGAGAGAAAAAAAGACAGAGAGAAAAGAGACTGAGAGAAAAGAGCGAGAAAAGAGAGTGAGAGAAAAAAGAGAGAGGGAAAACAGAGAGAGAAAAGAGAGGGAGAAAAGAGAGATAGAGAAAAGAGAGAGAGGGGGAAAAATAGAGCGAGAGAAGAGAGAGAGAGTGAGGAAAGAGAGAGAAAGAGACAAACGAGAGAGAGAGAAAAGAGAGCGAAAAGAGTGAGACAGAGAAAAGAGAGAGAGAGAAGAGAGAGAAAGAAGAGAGAGAGAAAAGAAAGAGCGAGAAAAGAGAGACAGAGAGATAGAAAAGAGGGAGAAAGAGAGAAAAGAGACCGAGTAAAAAGATAGAGAAAAGAGAGAGAGAGAAAAGGGAAAGACAGCGAAAAAGAGAGAGAGAGAAAAGAGAGAGAAAAAAGAGAAGAGAGAGAAAGGAGAGAGAGTAAAGGTGAGAAAAGAGAGAGAGAAAGAGAAAAGAGAGAGAGAGAAGCGAGAGAGAGAGAGACAGAAAGAGAGAGAGAATAGAGAGAAAAGAGAGAGAGAAAAGAGAGAGAGAGAAAAGAGAGAGAGAGAAAAGAGAGAGAGAGAAAAGAGAGAGAGAAAATAGAGAGAAAAGAGACAGAGAGAGAGAAAAGTGAGAGAGAGAGAAAAGAGAGAGAGGGAAAGAGAGAGAGAGAAAAGAGAGAGAGAGTAAAGAGAGAGAAAATAGAGAGAGAGAGCGAGAGAAAAGAGAGAGAGAGAAGAGAGAGAGAGAAAAGAGACAGAGAGAGAGAGAGAAAAGTGAGAGAGACAGAAAAGAGAGAGAGAGATAGAAAAGAGAGAGAGGAAAAAGAGAGAGAGAAAACAGAGAGAGAAAAGAGAGAGAGCGAAAAGAGAGAGAGGGAGAGAGAGAAAAAGAGAGTGAAAAGAGAGAGAGAGAAAGAAAAGAGAGAGAGAGAAAAGAGAGAGAGAGAAGAGGGAGAGTGAAAAGAGAGAGAGAGAAAAGATAGAGAGAGAGAAAAGAGAGAGAGAGAGAAAAGAGAGAGAGAGAAATAGAGAGAAAAGAGAGAGAGAAAAAAGAGAGGGAGAGAAGAGAGAGAGAATAGAGAGAGAAAAGAGAGAGAGAGAGAAAAGTGACAGAGAGAGAAGAGGGAGAGAGAAAAGAGAGAGAGAGAAAAGAGAGACAGAGAGATAGAAAAGAGGGAGAAAGAGAGAAAAGAGACAGAGTAAAAAGAGAGAGAAAAGAGAGAGAGAAAACAAAGAGAGAGAGAAAAGAGAGAGAGAGAAAGGAGAGAGAGAAAAGGGAAAGAGAGAGAAAAGAGAGAGAAAAGAAAAGAGAGAGGGGAAAGAGAGAGAAGAGAGAGAGAGAGAGAAGCGAGAGAGAGACAGAAAGAGAGAGAGAGAATAGAGAGAAAAGAGAGAGAGAAAAGAGAGAGAGAGAAAGAGAGAGAGAAAAGAGAGAGAAAAGAGACAGAGAGAGAGAAAAGTGAGAGAGAGAGAAAAGAGAGAGAGAGAAAGAAGAGAGAGAAAAAACAGAGAGAGGGAGATAGAAAAGAGAGAGAGGGAAAGAGAGAGTGAGAAAAGAGAGAGAGAGTAAAGAGAGAGAAAATAGAGAGAGCGAGACAAAAGAGAGAGAGAGAAAAGAGAGGGAGAAAGAGACAGAGAGAGAGAAATGTGAGAGAGACAGAAAAGAGAGAGAGAGATAGAAAAGAGAGAGAGGGAAAAGAGAGAGAGAAAACAGAGAGAGAAAAGAGAGAGAGCGAAAAGAGAGAGAGAGGGAGAGAGAGAAAAAAGAGAGTGAAAAGAGAGAGAGAAAGAAAAGAGAGAGAGAGAAAAGAGAGAGAGAGAAGAGGGAGAGTGAAAAGAGAGAGAGAGAAAAGATAGAGAGAGAGAAAATAGAGAGAGAGAGAGAAAAGAGAGGGAGAGAAATAGAGAGAAAAGGGAGAGAGAAAAAAGAGAGGGAGAGAAGAGAGAGAGAGAATAGAGAGAGAAAAGAGAGAGAGAGAAAAGTGACAGAGAGAGAAGAGAGAGAGAGAAAACAGAGAGAGAGAAAAGAGAGAGAGGGAAGAGAGAGAGAAAAGAGAGAGAAGAGAGAGAAAAATAGAGAGAAAAGAGAGAGATAGAAAAAAGAGAGAGAGAAAAGAGGGAGAAGAGAGAGAGAGAAAAGAGAGAGAGAAAAGAGGGAGAGGAGAGAGAGAGAAGAGAGAGAGAGAGAGAAGAGAGAGTGAGAAATGAGAGAAAAGAGAGAAAATAGAGAGAGAGAGAAAGAAAATAGAGAGAGAGAAAGAAAACAGAGAGAGAGAAAAGGGAGAGAGAGAAAAAAAAGTGAGCAAAGAGAGAGATAGAGAGAAAAGAGAGAGAGAGAATAGAGAGAGAGAAAAATAGAGAAAAGAGAGAGACAGAGAAAAGAGAGCGAGAGAGAAAAAAGAGAGAGAGCGAAATGAGAGCGA
This sequence comes from Chiloscyllium punctatum, assembly GCF_047496795.1. Classification (NCBI taxonomy): domain Eukaryota; kingdom Metazoa; phylum Chordata; class Chondrichthyes; order Orectolobiformes; family Hemiscylliidae; genus Chiloscyllium; species Chiloscyllium punctatum. The sequence continues at coordinate 856,369 of NW_027309849.1, read as the reverse complement.
GAGAGAGAAAAGAGAGCGAGAGAGAGAAAAGAGAGAGAGAGAAAAGAGAGACAGAGAGATAGAAAAGAGGGACAAAGAGAGAAAAGAGACAGAATAAAAAGAGAGAGAAAAGAGAGAGAGAGAAAACAATGAGAGATATAAAAGAGAGAGAGAAAAGTCAGAGATAGAGAAAAGAGTGACAGAGAGAAAAGAGTGAGACAGAAAGAGAGAGGAGAGAGAGAGAAAAGAGAGAGAGAGCAAAGAGAGAGAGAAAAGAGAGAGATAAAAGAGGTAAAAGAGAGACAGAGAGAGAGAAAAGAGAGAGAGAGAAAAGAGAAAGAGAAAAGAGAGAGAACAGAGAGAGAGAGAAAAGTGACAGAGAGAGAAGAGAGAGAGAGAAAAGAGAGAGAGAGAGAAAAGAGAGACAGAGAGATAGAAAAGAGGGAGAAAGAGAGAAAAGAGACAGAGTAAAAAGAGAGAGAAAAGAGAGAGAGAGAAAACAAAGAGAGAGAGAAAAGAGAGAGAGAAGCGAGAGAGAGAGAGACAGAAAGAGAGAGAGAATAGAGAGAAAAGAGAGAGAGAAAAGAGAGAGAGAGAAAAGAGAGAGAGAAAAGAGAGAGAGAAAAGAGAGAGAAAAGAGACAGAGAGAGAGAAAAGTGAGAGAGAGAGAAAAGAGAGAGAGAGAAAGAAGAGAGAGAAAAAACAGAGAGAGGGAGATAGAAAAGAGAGAGAGGGAAAGAGAGAGTGAGAAAAGAGAGAGAGAGTAAAGAGAGAGAAAATAGAGAGAGAGAGCGAGAGAAAAGAGAGAGAGAGAAGAGAGAGAGAGAGAAAAGAGACAGAGAGAGAGAGAAAAGTGAGAGAGACAGAAAAGAGAGAGAGAGATAGAAAAGAGAGAGAGGAAAAAGAGAGAGAGAAAACAGAGAGAGAAAAGAGAGAGAGCGAAAAGAGAGAGAGGGAGAGAGAGAAAAAAGAGAGTGAAAAGAGAGAGAGAGAAAGAAAAGAGAGAGAGAGAAAAGAGAGAGAGAGAAGAGGGAGAGTGAAAAGAGAGAGAGAGAAAAGATAGAGAGAGAGAAAAGAGAGAGAGAGAGAAAAGAGAGAGAGAGAAATAGAGAGAAAAGAGAGAGAGAAAAAAGAGAGGGAGAGAAGAGAGAGAGAATAGAGAGAGAAAAGAGAGAGAGAGAGAAAAGTGACAGAGAGAGAAGAGAGAGAGAGAAAACAGAGAGAGAGAAAAGAGAGACAGAGAGATAGAAAAGAGGGAGAAAGAGAGAAAAGAGACAGAGTAAAAAGAGAGAGAAAAGAGAGAGAGAGAAAACAATGAGAGATAGAAAAGAGAGAGAGAGAAAAGTCAGAGAGAGAGAAAAGAGAGAGAGAGAGAAAAGAGTGAGAGAAGGAGAGAGAGAGATAGAAGAGAGAGAGATAGAAGAGAGAGAGATAGAAGAGAGAGAGAAAAGAGAGAGAGAAAAGAGAGAGAGAAAAGAGAGAGAGAAAAAAAGAGAGAGAAACTAGAGAGAAAAGAGAGAGAGAAGAGAGAGAAAAGACAGACAGAGAGAGAGAAAAGTGGGAGAGATAGAGAAAGTAGAAAGAGAAAAGAGAGAGAGAGAAAACAAAGAGAGAGAGAGAAAAGAGAGAGAGAGAAAAGAGAAAGAGAAAAGAGAGAGAGAAAAAAAGAGAGAGAAACTAGAGAGAAAAGAGAGAGAGAAGAGAGAGAAAAGACAGACAGAGAGAGAGAAAAGTGGGAGAGATAGAGAAAGTAGAAAGAGAAAAGAGAGAGAGAGAAAACAAAGAGAGAGAGAAAAGAGAGAGAGAGAAAAGAGAAAGAGAGAGAAAAGAGTGAGAAAAGAAAAGAGAGAGGGAAAAGAGAGAGAGAAGAGAGAGAGAGAAGCGAGTCAGAGAGAGAAGCGAGAGAGAGAGAGACAGAAAGAGAGAGAGAGAATAGAGAGACAGAGAAAAGAGAGAGAGAGAAGAGAGAGAGAGAAAAGAGACAGAGAGAGAGAAAAGTGAGAGAGAGAGAAAAGAGAGAGAGAGAAAGAAGAGAGAGAAAAAACAGAGAGAGGGAGATAGAAAGGAGAGAGAGGGAAAGAAAGAGTGAGAAAAGAGAGAGAAAAAAAGAGAGAGAAAAGAGTGAGAGAGGGAGAGAGAGAGAGAAAAGAGAGTGAAAAGAGAGAGAGAAAAGAGAGATAGAGAGAAAAAAGAGAGAGAGAAAAGACAGAGCAAGAGAAGAGAGAGAGAGAAAAGATACATAGAGAAAAGAGAGAGAAAAGAGAGAGAAGAGAGAGAAAAGAGAGAGAGAGAGTCAGAAAAGAGGGAGAGAGAGAAAAGAGAGAGAGAAAAAAGAGAGAGAAAAGAGAGAGAACAGAGAGAGAAAAGAGAGAGAAAAAAAGACAGAGAGAAAAGAGACTGAGAGAAAAGAGCGAGAAAAGAGAGTGAGAGAAAAAAGAGAGAGGGAAAACAGAGAGAGAAAAGAGAGGGAGAAAAGAGAGATAGAGAAAAGAGAGAGAGGGGGAAAAATAGAGCGAGAGAAGAGAGAGAGAGTGAGGAAAGAGAGAGAAAGAGACAAACGAGAGAGAGAGAAAAGAGAGCGAAAAGAGTGAGACAGAGAAAAGAGAGAGAGAGAAGAGAGAGAAAGAAGAGAGAGAGAAAAGAAAGAGCGAGAAAAGAGAGACAGAGAGATAGAAAAGAGGGAGAAAGAGAGAAAAGAGACCGAGTAAAAAGATAGAGAAAAGAGAGAGAGAGAAAAGGGAAAGACAGCGAAAAAGAGAGAGAGAGAAAAGAGAGAGAAAAAAGAGAAGAGAGAGAAAGGAGAGAGAGTAAAGGTGAGAAAAGAGAGAGAGAAAGAGAAAAGAGAGAGAAAGAGAAAAGAGAGTGAGAGAGAGAGAAAAGTGAGAGAGAGAATATAGAGTGAAAAGAGAGTTAGAGAAAAGAGAAAGAGAAAAGGGAGAGTGAGAGAAAAGAGACAGAAAAGAGACAGAGAGAGAGAAAAGTGAGAGAGAGAAAAGAGAGAGTGAAGGAAGAGGGAGAGAGAAAACAGAGAGAGAGCGATAGAAAAGAGAGAGGGAAAAGAGAGAGAGAGAAAAGAGAGTGAAAAGAGAGAGAGAGAGAGACAAGACAGAAAAAGAGAGAGAGAAAGAGAGAGAAAAGAGAGAGAAAAGAGAGAGAACAGGGAGAGAAAAGAGAGACAGAGAGAGAGAAAAGAGGGAGAGAGGGAGAAAAAAGACTGAGAAAAAAGAGACAGAGAGAAAAGAGAGAGAAAAAACAAAGAGAGAGAGAAGAGAGAGAGAGAGAAAAGAGAGAGAGAAAAAAGAGAGAGAGAAAAAGGGAGAAAAGAGAGACGGAGAGAAAAGAGAGAGAGAGAAAATGGAGCGAGAGAAAAGAGAGAGAGAGTGAGAAAAGAGAGAGAGAAAACATAGAGAAAAGAGAGAGACAGAGAAAAGAGAGAGAGAGAAAAGAGAGAGAGAGAAGAGAGAGAGAGAAAAAATGAGAGAGAAAATAGAGGAAGAAAAGAGAGAGAAAAAAAGAGAGAGTGAAAAGAGAGAGAAAAGAGAGAGAGAGGAAAGAGTGAGAAAAGAGAGGGAGAGAAAAGAGAGAGAGAAAAGAGAGAGCGAAAAGAGAGAGCGAAAAGAGAGAGAAAAGAGAGAGAAAAGAGAGAGAGTGAAAAGAGAGAGAAAAGAGAGAGTGAGAAAAGAGAGAGAGAGAAAAGGGAAAGACAGAGAAAAGAGAGAGAGAGTAAAGAGAGAGAGAAAAGAGATAGAGAAAAAAAGGGAAGAGAGAGAGAAAAGAGAAGGAGCGAGAGAAAAGAGAGAGAGAATGGACAGAGGGGCTGATACAGTGGGTGAGAAACAGAGGGGCTGAAACAGAGGAGCTGAATCAGAGGGCGAGAAACAGAGGGGCTGAAACAGGGAGGGGGGAAACAGAGAGGCTGAAACAGAGGGGCTGAAACAGAGGGCGAGACACAGCAGGGCTGAAACAGAGGGGCTGAAACAGAGGGGCTGAAACAGAGGGGCTGAAACAGAGGGCGAGAGACACAGGGGCTGAAACAGAGGGGCTGAAACAGAGGGTGAGAAACAGAGGGGCTGCAACAAGGGGCGAGAAATGGAGGGGCTGAAACAGAGGGCGAGCAACAGAGGGGCTGAAACAGAGGGTGAGAAACAGAGGGGCTGAAACAGAGGGGTTGAATCAGAGGGCGAGAAACAGAGGGGCTGTAACACAGGGGCTGAATCAGAGGAGCTGAAACATAGGGCGAGAAACAGAGGGCGAGAAACAGAAGAGCTGAAACAGAGGGTGAGAAACAGAGTGCGAGAAACAGAGGTGCTGAAACAGAGGGGCTGAAACAGAGGGCGAGAAACAGAGGGGCTGAAACAGAGGGCGAGAAACAGAGGGGCTGAAACAGAGGGTGAGAAACAGAGGGGCTGAAACATAGGGCGAGAAACAGAGGGGCTGAAACAGTGAGTGAGAAACAGAGGGGCTGAAACAGAGGGGCTGAAACATAGGTTGAGAAACAGCGGGGCAGAAACAGAGGGGCTGAAACAGAGGGCGAGAAACAGAGGGGCTGAAACAGAGGGTGAAAAACAGAGGGGCTGAATCAGAGGGCGAGAAACAGAGGGGATGAAACAGGGGGCGAGAAATGGAGGGGCTGAAACAGAGGGCGAGAAAGAGAGGGGCTGAAACAGAGGGGCTGAAACAGAGGGGCTGAAACAGGGGCCGAGAAACAGAGGTTCTGAAACAGAGGGCGAGAAACACAGGGGCTGAAACAGAGGGCGAGAAACAGAGGGGCTGAAACAGAGGGGCTGAAACAGAGGGGCTGAAACAGAGGGCGAGACACAGTGGGGCTGAAACAGAGGGGCTGAAACAGAGGGGCTGAAACAGAGGGGCTGAAACAGGGGCCGAGAAACAGAGGTTCTGAAACAGAGGGCGAGAAACACAGGGGCTGAAACAGAGGGCGAGAAACAGAGGGGCTGAAACAGAGGGGCTGAAACAGAGGGGCTGAAACAGAGGGCGAGAGACAGAGGGGCTGAAACAGAGGGGCTGAAACAGAGGGCGAGACACAGCAGGGCTGAAACAGAGGGGCTGAAACAGAGGGGCTGAAACAGAGGGGCTGAAACATAGGGCGAGAAACAGAGGGGCTGAAACAGAGGGGTGAAACAGCGGGCGAGGAGTGGAGGGGCTGAAACAGAGGGGCTGAATCAGAGGGGCTGAAAAAGAGGGCGAGCAAGAGAGGGGCTGAAACAGTGGGTGAGAAACAGAGGGGCTGAATCAGAGGGTGAAAAACAGAGGGGCTGAAACAGAGAGAATGAAACAGAGGTGAGAAACAGAGGGGCTGAAACAGAGGGCGAGAAACAGAGGGGCTGAAACAGAGGGCGAGCAACAGAGGGGCTGAAACAGAGGGTGAGAAACAGAGGGGCTGAAACAGAGGGGCTGAATCAGAGGGCGAGAAACAGAAGGGCTGTAACACAGGGGCTGAATCAGAGGGGCTGAAACATAGGCTGAGAAAAAGAGGGCAAGAAACAGAAGAGCTGAAACAGAGGGTGAGAAACAGAGTGCGAGAAACAGAGGTGCTGAAACAGAGGGGCTGAAACAGAGTGGGAGAAACAGAGGGGGAGAAACAGAGGGCGAGAAACAGAGGCGCTGAAACAGAGCGGCTGAACCAGAGGAGCTGAAACAGAGGGCGAGAAAGAGAGGGGCTAAAACAGAGGGCGAGCAACAGAGGGGCTGAAACAGAGTGTGAGAAACAGAGGGGCTGAAACAGAGGGGCTGAATCAGAGGGCGAGAAACAGAGGGGCTGTAACACAGGGGCTGAATCAGAGGGGCTGAAACATAGGGCGAGAAACAGAGGGTGAGAAACAGAAGAGCTGAAACAGAGGGTGAGAAACAGAGGTGCTGAAATAGAGGTGCTGAAACAGAGGGGCTGAAACAGAGTGCGAGAAACAGAGTGCGAGAAACAGAGCGCGAGAAACAGAGGGCGAGAAACAGAGAGCGAGAAACAGAGGGCGAGAAACAGAGTGCGAGAAACAGAGTGCGAGAAACAGAGTGCGAGAAACAGAGTGCGAGAAACAGAGGCGCTGAAACAGAGCGGCTGAAACAGAGGGCGAGAAACAGAGGGGCTGAAAAAATGGTCTGAAACAGAGAGTGAGAAACAGATGGGCTGAAATAGAGGGGCTGCAACAGTTTGGCTGAAAAATTTTGTGAGAAACAGAGGGCGAGAAACAGAGGGGATGAAACAGAGGGGCGGAATCAGAGGGGCTGAAACAGAGGGGCTGAAACAGAGGGGCTGAAACATAGGGCGAGAGACAGAGGGCGAGAATCCGAAGAGCTGAAACAGAGGGCGAGAAGCAGAGGGTCTGAAACAGCCGGTCTGAAACAGAGGGGCTGAGACAGAGGGCGAGAAACAGAGTGCGAGAAACAGAGGGGCTGAAACAGAACGCGAGAAACAGAGGTTCTGAAACAGAGTGTCTGAAACAGAGGGGCTGAAACAGAGGGCGAGAAACAGAGGGGCTGAAACAGAGGGCGAGAAACAGAGGGCGAGAAACAGAGGGACTGAAACAGTGGGGCTGAAACAGAGGGCGAGAAACAGAGTGCGAGAAACAGAGGGGCTGAAACAGAGGGCGAGAAACAGAGGGGCTGAAAAAGTGGGTGAGAAACAGAGGGGCTGACTCAGTGGGCGAGAAACAGAGGGGCTGAAACAGGGTACGAGAAATGGAGGGGCTGAAACAGAGGGTGAGAAACAGAGGGGCTGAAACAGAGGGGCTGAAACAGGGGACGAGAAATGGAGGGGCTGAAACAGAGGGCGAGAAACAGAGGGGCTGAAACAGAGGGCGAGAAACAGAGGAGCTGAATCAGAGGGGCTGAAACATAGGCTGAGAAAAAGAGGGCAAGAAACAGAAGAGCTGAAACAGAGGGTGAGAAACAGAGTGCGAGAAACAGAGGTGCTGAAACAGAGGGGCTGAAACAGAGTGGGAGAAACAGAGGGGGAGAAACAGAGGGCGAGAAACAGAGGCGCTGAAACAGAGCGGCTGAACCAGAGGAGCTGAAACAGAGGGCGAGAAAGAGAGGGGCTAAAACAGAGGGCGAGCAACAGAGGGGCTGAAACAGAGTGTGAGAAACAGAGGGGCTGAAACAGAGGGGCTGAATCAGAGGGCAAGAAACAGAGGGGCTGTAACACAGGGGCTGAATCAGAGGGGCTGAAACATAGGGCGAGAAACAGAGGGTGAGAAACAGAAGAGCTGAAACAGAGGGTGAGAAACAGAGGTGCTGAAACAGAGGGGCTGAAACAGAGTGCGAGAAACAGAGTGCGAGAAACAGAGTGCGAGAAACAGAGTGCGAGAAACAGAGTGCGAGAAACAGAGTGCGAGAAACAGAGTGCGAGAAACAGAGTGCGAGAAACAGAGTGCGAGAAACAGAGTGCGAGAAACAGAGTGCGAGAAACAGAGTGCGAGAAACAGAGCGCGAGAAACAGAGCGCGAGAAACAGAGCGCGAGAAACAGAGGCGCTGAAACAGAGCGGCTGAAACAGAGGGCGAGAAACAGAGGGGCTGAAAAAATGGTCTGAAACAGAGAGTGAGAAACAGATGGGCTGAAATAGAGGGGCTGCAACAGTTTGGCTGAAAAATTTTGTGAGAAACAGAGGGCGAGAAACAGAGAGCGAGAAACAGAGGGGCGGAATCAGAGGGGCGGAATCAGAGGGGCTGAAACAGAGGGGCTGAAACAGAGGGGCTGAAACATAGGGCGAGAGACAGAGGGCGAGAATCCGAAGAGCTGAAACAGAGGGCGAGAAGCAGAGGGTCTGAAACAGCCCGTCTGAAACAGAGGGGCTGAGACAGAGGGCGAGAAACAGAGTGCGAGAAACAGAGGGGCTGAAACAGAACGCGAGAAACAGAGGTTCTGAAACAGAGTGTCTGAAACAGAGGGGCTGAAACAGAGGGCGAGAAACAGAGGGGCTGAAACAGAGGGCGAGAAACAGAGGGCGAGAAACAGAGGGACTGAAACAGTGGGGCTGAAACAGAGGGCGAGAAACAGAGTGCGAGAAACAGAGGGGCTGAAACAGAGGGCGAGAAACAGAGGGGCTGAAAAAGTGGGTGAGAAACAGAGGGGCTGACTCAGTGGGCGAGAAACAGAGGGGCTGAAACAGGGTACGAGAAATGGAGGGGCTGAAACAGAGGGTGAGAAACAGAGGGGCTGAAACAGAGGGGCTGAAACGGGGACGAGAAATGGAGGGGCTGAAACAGAGGGCGAGAAACAGAGGGGCTGAAACAGAGGGCGAGAAACAGAGGGGCTGAAACAGAGGGGCTGAAACAGAGGGCGAGACGCAGCGGGGCTGAAACAGACAGGCTGAAACAGAGGGCGAGAAATAGAGGGGCTGAAACAGAGGGGCTGAAACAGAGGGCGAGAAACAGAATGGGCTGAAACAGAGGGGCTGAAACAGAGGGCGAGAAACAGAGGGGCTGAAACAGAGGGGCTGAAACAGAGGGTGAGAAACAGAGGGGCTGCAACAGGGGGCGAGAAATGGAGGGGCTGAAACAGAGGGCGAAAAACAGAGGGGCTGAAACAGAGGGGCTGAAACAGAGGGCGAGAAACAGCGGGGCTGAAACAGAGGGGCTGAAACAGAGGGCGAGAAACAGAGGGGCTGAAACAGAGAGGCTGAAACATAGGGTGAGAAACAGTGGGTGAGAAACAGAAGAGCTGAAACAGAGGGTGAGAAACAGAGGTGCTGAAATAGAGGTGCTGAAACAGAGGGGCTGAAACAGAGTGCGAGAAACAGAGTGCGAGAAACAGAGTGCGAGAAACAGAGTGCGAGAAACAGAGCGCGAGAAACAGAGAGCGAGAAACAGAGGGCGAGAAACAGAGTGCGAGAAACAGAGTGCGAGAAACAGAGTGCGAGAAACAGAGGCGCTGAAACAGAGCGGCTGAAACAGAGGGCGAGAAACAGAGGGGCTGAAAAAATGGTCTGAAACAGAGAGTGAGAAACAGATGGGCTGAAATAGAGGGGCTGCAACAGTTTGGCTGAAAAATTTTGTGAGAAACAGAGGGCGAGAAACAGAGAGCGAGAAACAGAGGGGCGGAATCAGAGTGGCGGAATCAGAGTGGCGGAATCAGAGGGGCTGAAACAGAGGGGCTGAAACATAGGGCGAGAGACAGAGGGCGAGAATCCGAAGAGCTGAAACAGAGGGCGAGAAGCAGAGGGTCTGAAACAGCCGGTCTGAAACAGAGGGGCTGAGACAGAGGGCGAGAAACAGAGTGCGAGAAACAGAGGGGCTGAAACAGAACGCGAGAAACAGAGGTTCTGAAACAGAGTGTCTGAAACAGAGGGGCTGAAACAGAGGGCGAGAAACAGAGGGGCTGAAACAGAGGGCGAGAAACAGAGGGCGAGAAACAGAGGGACTGAAACAGTGGGGCTGAAACAGAGGGTGAGAAACAGAGGGGCTGAAAAAGTGGGTGAGAAACAGAGGGGCTGACTCAGTGGGCGAGAAACAGAGGGGCTGAAACAGGGTACGAGAAATGGAGGGGCTGAAACAGAGGGTGAGAAACAGAGGGGCTGAAACAGAGGGGCTGAAACAGGGGACGAGAAATGGAGGGGCTGAAACAGAGGGCGAGAAACAGAGGGGCTGAAACAGAGGGCGAGAAACAGAGGGGCTGAAACAGAGGGGCTGAAACAGAGGGCGAGACGCAGCGGGGCTGAAACAGACAGGCTGAAACAGAGGGCGAGAAATAGAGGGGCTGAAACAGAGGGGCTGAAACAGAGGGTGAGAAACAGAGGGGCTGCAACAGGGGGCGAGAAATGGAGGGGCTGAAACAGAGGGCGAAAAACAGAGGGGCTGAAACAGAGGGGCTGAAACAGAGGGCGAGAAACAGCGGGGCTGAAACAGAGGGGCTGAAACAGAGGGCGAGAAACAGAGGGGCTGAAACAGAGAGGCTGAAACATAGGGTGAGAAACAGAGGGTGAGAAGCAGAAGAGCTGAAACAGAGGGTGAGAAACAGAGGTGCTGAAATAGAGGTGCTGAAACAGAGGGGCTGAAACAGAGTGCGAGAAACAGAGCGCGAGAAACAGAGCGCGAGAAACAGAGCGCGAGAAACAGAGCGCGAGAAACAGAGCGCGAGAAACAGAGAGCGAGAAACAGAGTGCGAGAAACAGAGTGCGAGAAACAGAGTGCGAGAAACAGAGTGCGAGAAACAGAGTGCGAGAAACAGAGGCGCTGAAACAGAGCGGCTGAAACAGAGGGCGAGAAACAGAGGGGCTGAAAAAATGGTCTGAAACAGAGAGTGAGAAACAGATGGGCTGAAATAGAGGGGCTGCAACAGTTTGGCTGAAAAATTTTGTGAGAAACAGAGGGCGAGAAACAGAGAGCGAGAAACAGAGGGGATGAAACAGAGGGGCGGAATCAGAGGGGCTGAAACAGAGGGGCTGAAACAGAGGGGCTGAAACATAGGGCGAGAGACAGAGGGCGAGAATCCGAAGAGCTGAAACAGAGGGCGAGAAGCAGAGGGTCTGAAACAGCCGGTCTGAAACAGAGGGGGTGAGACAGAGGGCGAGAAACAGAGTGCGAGAAACAGAGGGGCTGAAACAGAACGCGAGAAACAGAGGTTCTGAAACAGAGTGTCTGAAACAGAGGGGCTGAAACAGAGGGCGAGAAACAGAGGGGCTGAAACAGAGGGCGAGAAACAGAGGGCGAGAAACAGAGGGACTGAAACAGTGGGGCTGAAACAGAGGGCGAGAAACAGAGTGCGAGAAACAGAGGGGCTGAAACAGAGGGCGAGAAACAGAGGGGCTGAAAAAGTGGGTGAGAAACAGAGGGGCTGACTCAGTGGGCGAGAAACAGAGGGGCTGAAACAGGGTACGAGAAATGGAGGGGCTGAAACAGAGGGTGAGAAACAGAGGGGCTGAAACAGAGGGGCTGAAACATGGGACGAGAAATGGAGGGGCTGAAACAGAGGGCGAGAAACAGAGGGGCTGAAACAGAGGGCGAGAAACAGAGGGGCTGAAACAGAGGGGCTGAAACAGAGGGCGAGACGCAGCGGGGCTGAAACAGACAGGCTGAAACAGAGGGCGAGAAATAGAGGGGCTGAAACAGAGGGGCTGAAACAGAGGGCGAGAAACAGAATGGGCTGAAACAGAGGGGCTGAAACAGAGGGCGAGAAACAGAGGGGCTGAAACAGAGGGGCTGAAACAGAGGGTGAGAAACAGAGGGGCTGCAACAGGGGGCGAGAAATGGAGGGGCTGAAACAGAGGGCGAAAAACAGAGGGGCTGAAACAGAGGGGCTGAAACAGAGGGGCTGAAACAGAGGGCGAGAAACAGCGGGGCTGAAACAGAGGGGCTGAAACAGAGGGCGAGAAACAGAGGGGCTGAAACAGAGAGGCTGAAACAGAGGGGCTGAATCAGAGGGCGAGAAACAGAGGGGCTGAAACAGAGGGGATGAAACAGTTTGGCTGAAACATTTTGTGAGAAACAGAGGGCGAGAAAAAGAGAGCGAGAAACAGAGGGGCTGAAACAGAACGCGAGAAACAGAGGGGCTGAAACAGAACGCGAGAAACAGAGGGTCTGAAACATAGGGTCTGAGACAGAGGGGCTGAAACAGAGGGCGAGAAACAGAGTGCGAGAAACAGAGGGGCTGAAACAGAACGCGAGAAACAGAGGGGCTGAAACAGAACGCGAGAAACAGAGGGTCTGAAACAGAGGGTCTGAAACAGAGAGGCTGAAACAGAGGGTGAGAAATAGAGGGGCTGAAAAAGTGGATGAGAAACAGAGGGGATGAAACTGAGGGGCTGACTCAGAGGGCGAGAAACAGTGGGGCTGAAACAGGGGGCGAGAAATGGAGGGGATGAAACAGAAGGCGAGAAACAGAGGGGCTGAAACAGAGGGGGTGAATCAGGGGGCGAGAAATGGAGGGGCTGAAACAGAGTGCGAGAAACAGAGGGGCTGAAACAGGGGGCGAGAAACAGAGGGGCTGAAACAGAGGGCAAGAAACAGAGGGGCTGAAACAGAGGAGCTGAAACAGAGGGCGAGACACAGCGGGGCTGAAACAGAGGGGCTGAAACAGAGGGCGAGAAATAGGGGGGCTGAAACAGAGGGGCTGAAACAGAGGGCAAGAAACAGAATGGGCTGAAACAGAGGGGCTGAAACAGAGGGCGAGAAACAGAGGGGCTGAAACAGAGGGGCTGAAACAGAGGGTGAGAAACAGAGGGGCTGCAACAGGGGGCGAGAAATGGAGGGGCTGAAACAGAGGGCGAGAAACAGAGGGGCTGAAACAGAGGGGCTGAAACAGAGGGGCTGAAACAGAGGGCAAAAAACAGCGGGGCTGAAACAGAGGGGCTGAAACAGAGGGCGAGAAACAGAGGGGCTGAAACAGAGGGCGAGAAACAGAGGGGCTGAAACAGAGGGGCTGAAACAGAGGGCGAGAAACAGAGGGGCTGAAACAGAGGGGCTGAAACAGAGGGGCTGAATCAGAGGGCGAGAAACAGAAGGGCTGAAACAGAGGGGCTGAAACAGTTTGGCTGAAACATTTTGTGAGAAACAGAGGGCGAGAAACAGAGTAGCTGAAACATAGGGGCTGAAACAGAGTGTAAGAAACAGAGGGCGAGAAACAGAGGGGCTGAATCAGAGGGGCTGAAACAGAGGGCGAGAAACAGCAGGGCTGAAACAGAGGCGCTGAAACAGAGTGTGAGAAACAGGGGCTGAAACAGGGGGCGAGAAACGGAGGGTTTGAAATAGAGGGCGAGAAACAGAGGGGTTGAAACAGAGGGTGAGAAACAGAGTGCGAGAAAAAGAAGGGCTGAAACAGAGGGGCTGAAACAGAGGGGCTGAAACAGAGGGGCTGAAACAGAGGGGCTAAAACAGGGGGACTGAAACAGAGGGTGAGAAACAGAGGGGCTGAAACAGAGGGTGAGAAACAGAGGGGCTGAAACAGAGGGGCTAAAACAGAGGGTGAGAAACCGAGGGGCTAAAACAGAGGGTGAGAAACAGAGTGCGAGAAACAGTGGGGCTGAAACAGAGGGCGAGAAACAGAGGGTCTGAAACAGAGGGTCTGAAACAGAGGGCGAGAAACAGAGGCGCTGAAATAGAGCGGCTGAAACAGAGGGCGAGAAACAGAGGTGCTGAAACAGAGGAGCTGAAACAGAGGGCGAGAAAGAGAGGTGCTGAAACAGAGTGTGAGAAACAGAGGGGCTGAAAAAATGGGCTGAAACAGAGAGCGAGAAACAGATGGGCTGAAACACAGGGGCTGAAACAGTTTGGCTGAAACATTTTGTGAGAAACAGAGGGCGAGAAACAGGGGGCGAGAAAAGGAGGGGCTGAATCAGAGGGGCTGAATCAGAGGGGCTGAAACGGAGCGGCTGAAACAGAGGGGCTGAAACATAGGGCGAGAGACAGAGGGCGAGAATCCGAAGAGCTGAAACAGAGGGCGAGAAGCAGAGGGTCTGAAACAGAGGGTCTGAAACAGAGGGCGAGAAACAGAACGCGAGAAACAGAGGATCTGAAACAGAGTGTCTGAAACAGAGGGGCTGAAACAGAGGGCGAGAAACAGAGGGGCTGAAACAGAGGGCGAGAAACAGAGGGTCTGAAACAGAGGGGCTGAAACAGAGGGCGAGAAACAGAGGGGCTGAAACATAGGGCGAGAGACAGAGGGCGAGAATCCGAAGAGCTGAAACAAAGGGCGAGAAGCAGAGGGTCTGAAAAAGAGGGTCTGAAACAGAGGGGCTGAAACAGAGGGCGAGAAACAGAGGGGCTGAAACAGAGGGCGAGAGATAGAGGGTCTGAAACAGAGTGGCTGAAACAGAGCGCGAGAAACAGAATGGGCTGAAACAGAGGGGCTGAAACAGAGGGCGAGAAACAGAGGGGCTGAAACAGAGGGGCTGAAACAGAGGGGCTGCAACAGTGGCGAGAAATGGAGGGGCTGAAACAGAGGGCGAGAAACAGAGGGGCTGAAACAGAGGGGCTGAAACAGAGGGGCTGAAACAGAGGGGCTGAAACTGAGGGGCTGAAACTGAGGGGCTGAAACAGAGGGCGAGAAACAGCGGGGCTGAAACAGAGGGGCTGAAACAGAGGGCGAGAAACAGAGCGGCTGAAACAGAGGGGCTGAAACAGAGGGGCTGAAACAGAGGGGCTGAAACAGAGGGCGAGAAACAGAGGGGCTGAAACAGAGGGCGAGAAACAGAGGTCGAGAAACAGAGGGGCTGAAACAGAGGGGCTGAATCAGAGGGCGAGAAACAGAGGGGCTGAAACAGAGGGGCTGAAACAGTTTGGCTGAAACATTTTGTGAGAAACATATGGCGAGAAACAGAGAGCGAGAAACAGAGGAGCTGAAACAGAACGCGAGAAACAGAGGTTTGCAACAGGGGGCGAGAAATGTAGGGGCTGAAACAGAGGGCGAGAAACAGAGGGGCTGAAACAGAGGGGCTGAAACTGAGGGGCTGAAACAGAGGGCGATAAACAGCGGGGCTGAAACAGAGGGGCTGAAACAGAGGGCGAGAAAAAGAGGGGCTGAAACAGAGGGGCAGAAACAGAGGGCGAGAAACAGAGGGGCTGAAACAGAGGGCGAGAAACAGAGGGGCGGAAACAGAGGGGCTGAATCAGAGGGCGAGAAACAGAGGGGCTGAAACAGAGGGGCTGAAACAGTTTGGCTGAAACATTTTGTGAGAAACAGAGGGCGAGAAACAGAGAGCGAGAAACAGAGTGGCTGAAACATAGGGGCTGAAACAGAGTGCAAGAAACAGAGGGCGCGAAACAGAGGGGCTGAATCAGAGGGTCTGAAACAGAGGGCGAGAAACAGAATGGGCTGAAACAGAGGGCGAGAAACAGAGGGTCTGAAACAGAGGGGCTGAAACAGAGGGTGAGAAACAGAGGGGCTGCAACAGGGGGCGAGAAATGGAGGGGCTGAAACAGAGGGCGAGAAACAGAGGGGCTGAAACAGAGGGGCTGAAACAGAGGGGCTGAAACAGAGGGCGAAAAACAGAGGGGCTGAAACAGAGGGGCTGAAACAGAGGGCGAGAAACAGAGGGGCTGAAACAGAGGGCGAGAAACAGAGGGGCTGAAACAAAGGGGCTGAAACAGAGGGACTGAATCAGAGGGCGAGAAACAGAGGGGCTGAAACAGAGGGGCTGAAACAGTTTGGCTGAAACATTTTGTGAGAAACAGAGGGCGAGAAACAGAGAGCGAGAAACAGAGTGGCTGAAACATAGGGGCTGAAACAGAGTGTAAGAAACAGAGGACAAGAAACAGAGGGGCTGAATCAGAGGGGCTGAATCAGAGTGCGAGAAACAGAGGGGCTGAAACAGTGGGTGAGAAACGGAGGGGCTGAAATAGAGGGCGAGAAACAGAGGGGTTGAAACAGAGGGTTAGAAACAGAGTGCGAGACAAAGAAGGGCTGAAACAGAGGGCGAGAAACAGAGGGGCTGAAACAGAGGGGCTGAAACAGAGGGGCTGAAACAGAGGGGCTAAAACAGGGGGACTGAAACAGAGGGTGAGAAACAGATGGGCTGAAACAGAGGGTGAGAAACAGAGGGGCTGAAACAGAGGGTGAGAAACAGAGGGGCTGAAACAGAGGGGCTAAAACAGAGGGTGAGAATCCGAGGGGCTAAAACAGAGGGTGAGAAACAGAGTGCGAGAAACAGAGGGGCTGAAACAGAGGGTGAGAAACAGAGGGTCTGAAACAGAGGGTCTGAAACAGAGGGCGAGATACAGAGGCGCTGAAATAGAGCGGCTGAAACAGAGGGCGAGAAACAGAGGTGCTGAAACAGAGGAGCTGAAACAGAGGGCGAGAAAGAGAGGTGCTGAAACAGAGTGTGAGAAACAGAGGGGCTGAAAAAATGGGCTGAAACAGAGAGCGAGAAACAGATGGGCTGAAACACAGGGGCTGAAACAGTTTGGCTGAAACATTTTGTGAGAAACAGAGGGCGAGAAACAGGGGGCGAGAAAAGGAGGGGCAGAATCAGAGGGGCTGAATCAGAGGGGCTGAAACGGAGCGGCTGAAACAGAGGGGCTGAAACATAGGGCGAGAGACAGAGGGCGAGAATCCGAAGAGCTGAAACAGAGGGCGAGAAGCAGAGGGTCTGAAACAGAGGGTCTGAAACAGAGGGCGAGAAACAGAGGGGCTGAAACAGAGGGCGAGAAACAGAGGGGCTGAAAAAGAGGGCGAGAAACAGAGGGTCTGAAACAGAGGGGCTGAAACAGAGGGCGAGAAACAGAGGGGCTGAAACATAGGGCGAGAAACAGAGGGGCTAAAACAGAGGGTGAGAAACAGAGTGCGAGAAACAGAGGGGCTGAAACAGAGGGTGAGAAACAGAGGGTCTGAAACAGAGGGTCTGAAACAGAGGGCGAGAAACAGAGGGGCTAAAACAGAGGGTGAGAAACAGAGTGCGAGAAACAGAGGGGCTGAAACAGAGGGTGAGAAACAGAGGGTCTGAAACAGAGTGTCTGAAACAGAGGGGCTGAAACAGAGGGCGAGAAACAGAGGGGCTAAAACAGAGGGTGAGAAACAGAGTGCGAGAAACAGAGGGGCTGAAACAGAGGGTGAGAAACAGAGGGTCTGAAACAGAGGGCGAGAAACAGAGGGGTTGAAACAGAGGGCGAGAAACAGAGGGTCTGAAACAGAGGGGCTGAAACAGAGGGCGAGAAACAGAGGGGCTGAAACATAGGGCGAGAGACAGAGGGCG
Organism: Chiloscyllium punctatum; assembly: GCF_047496795.1. Classification (NCBI taxonomy): domain Eukaryota; kingdom Metazoa; phylum Chordata; class Chondrichthyes; order Orectolobiformes; family Hemiscylliidae; genus Chiloscyllium; species Chiloscyllium punctatum. The sequence continues at coordinate 839,755 of NW_027309849.1, read as the reverse complement.
AGAATCCGAAGAGCTGAAACAGAGGGCGAGAAGCAGAGGGTCTGAAAAAGAGGGTCTGAAACAGAGGGGCTGAAACAGAGGGATAGAATCAGAACGCGAGAAACAAAGGGTCTGAAACAAAGTGTCTGAAACAGAGGGGCTGAAACAGAGGGCGAGAAACAGAGGGGCTGAAACAGAGTGGCTGAAACAGAGGGCGAGAAACAGAATGGGCTGAAACAGAGGGGCTGAAACAGAGGGCGAGAAACAGAGGGGCTGAAACAGAGGGGCTGAAACAGAGGGTGAGAAACAGAGGGGCTGCAACAGTGGGCGAGAAATGGAGGGGCTGAAACAGAGGGCGAGAAACAGAGGGGCTGAAACAGAGGGGCTGAAACAGAAGGGCTGAAACAGAGGGGCTGAAACAGAGGGCGAGAAACAGCGGGGCCGAAACAGAGGGGCTGAAACAGAGGGCGAGAAACAGAGGCGCTGAAACAGAGGGCGAGAAACAGAGGGGCTGAAACAGAGGGGCTGAAACAGAGGGCGAGAAACAGAGGGGCTGAAACAGAGGGCGAGAAACAGAGGTCGAGAAACAGAGGGGCTGAAACAGAGGGGCTGAATCAGAGGGCGAGAAACAGAGGGGCTGAAACAGTTTGGCTGAAACATTTTGTGAGAAACATATGGCGAGAAACAGAGAGCGAGAAACAGAGGGGCTGAAACAGAACGCGAGAAACAGGGGGGCTGAAACAGAGGGGCTGAAACTGAGGGGCTGAAACAGAGGGGCTGAAACAGAGGGCGAGAAACAGCAGGGCTGAAAGAGAGGGGCTGAAACAGAGGGGCTGAATCAGAGGGCGAGAAACAGAGGGGCTGAAACAGAGGGGCTGAAACAGTTTGGCTGAAACATTTTGTGAGAAACAGAGGGCGAGAAACAGAGAGCGAGAAACAGAGTGGCTGAAACATAGGGGCTGAAACAGAGTGTAAGAAACAGAGGACAAGAAACAGAGGGGCTGAATCAGAGGGGCTGAATCAGAGTGCGAGAAACAGAGGGGCTGAAACAGTGGGTGAGAAACGGAGGGGCTGAAATAGAGGGCGAGAAACAGAGGGGTTGAAACAGAGGGTTAGAAACAGAGTGCGAGACAAAGAAGGGCTGAAACAGAGGGCGAGAAACAGAGGGGCTGAAACAGAGGGGCTGAAACAGAGGGGCTGAAACAGAGGGGCTAAAACAGGGGGACTGAAACAGAGGGTGAGAAACAGATGGGCTGAAACAGAGGGTGAGAAACAGAGGGGCTGAAACAGAGGGTGAGAAACAGAGGGGCTGAAACAGAGGGGCTAAAACAGAGGGTGAGAATCCGAGGGGCTAAAACAGAGGGTGAGAAACAGAGTGCGAGAAACAGAGGGGCTGAAACAGAGGGTGAGAAACAGAGGGTCTGAAACAGAGGGTCTGAAACAGAGGGCGAGATACAGAGGCGCTGAAATAGAGCGGCTGAAACAGAGGGCGAGAAACAGAGGTGCTGAAACAGAGGAGCTGAAACAGAGGGCGAGAAAGAGAGGTGCTGAAACAGAGTGTGAGAAACAGAGGGGCTGAAAAAATGGGCTGAAACAGAGAGCGAGAAACAGATGGGCTGAAACACAGGGGCTGAAACAGTTTGGCTGAAACATTTTGTGAGAAACAGAGGGCGAGAAACAGGGGGCGAGAAAAGGAGGGGCAGAATCAGAGGGGCTGAATCAGAGGGGCTGAAACGGAGCGGCTGAAACAGAGGGGCTGAAACATAGGGCGAGAGACAGAGGGCGAGAATCCGAAGAGCTGAAACAGAGGGCGAGAAGCAGAGGGTCTGAAACAGAGGGTCTGAAACAGAGGGCGAGAAACAGAGGGGCTGAAACAGAGGGCGAGAAACAGAGGGGCTGAAAAAGAGGGCGAGAAACAGAGGGTCTGAAACAGAGGGGCTGAAACAGAGGGCGAGAAACAGAGGGGCTGAAACATAGGGCGAGAAACAGAGGGGCTAAAACAGAGGGTGAGAAACAGAGTGCGAGAAACAGAGGGGCTGAAACAGAGGGTGAGAAACAGAGGGTCTGAAACAGAGGGTCTGAAACAGAGGGCGAGAAACAGAGGGGCTAAAACAGAGGGTGAGAAACAGAGTGCGAGAAACAGAGGGGCTGAAACAGAGGGTGAGAAACAGAGGGTCTGAAACAGAGTGTCTGAAACAGAGGGGCTGAAACAGAGGGCGAGAAACAGAGGGGCTAAAACAGAGGGTGAGAAACAGAGTGCGAGAAACAGAGGGGCTGAAACAGAGGGTGAGAAACAGAGGGTCTGAAACAGAGGGCGAGAAACAGAGGGGTTGAAACAGAGGGCGAGAAACAGAGGGTCTGAAACAGAGGGGCTGAAACAGAGGGCGAGAAACAGAGGGGCTGAAACATAGGGCGAGAGACAGAGGGCGAGAATCCGAAGAGCTGAAACAGAGGGCGAGAAGCAGAGGGTCTGAAAAAGAGGGTCTGAAACAGAGGGGCTGAAACAGAGGGATAGAATCAGAACGCGAGAAACAAAGGGTCTGAAACAAAGTGTCTGAAACAGAGGGGCTGAAACAGAGGGCGAGAAACAGAGGGGCTGAAACAGAGTGGCTGAAACAGAGGGCGAGAAACAGAATGGGCTGAAACAGAGGGGCTGAAACAGAGGGCGAGAAACAGAGGGGCTGAAACAGAGGGGCTGAAACAGAGGGTGAGAAACAGAGGGGCTGCAACAGTGGGCGAGAAATGGAGGGGCTGAAACAGAGGGCGAGAAACAGAGGGGCTGAAACAGAGGGGCTGAAACAGAAGGGCTGAAACAGAGGGGCTGAAACAGAGGGCGAGAAACAGCGGGGCCGAAACAGAGGGGCTGAAACAGAGGGCGAGAAACAGAGGCGCTGAAACAGAGGGCGAGAAACAGAGGGGCTGAAACAGAGGGGCTGAAACAGAGGGCGAGAAACAGAGGGGCTGAAACAGAGGGCGAGAAACAGAGGTCGAGAAACAGAGGGGCTGAAACAGAGGGGCTGAATCAGAGGGCGAGAAACAGAGGGGCTGAAACAGTTTGGCTGAAACATTTTGTGAGAAACATATGGCGAGAAACAGAGAGCGAGAAACAGAGGGGCTGAAACAGAACGCGAGAAACAGGGGGGCTGAAACAGAGGGGCTGAAACTGAGGGGCTGAAACAGAGGGGCTGAAACAGAGGGCGAGAAACAGCAGGGCTGAAAGAGAGGGGCTGAAACAGAGGGGCTGAATCAGAGGGCGAGAAACAGAGGGGCTGAAACAGAGGGGCTGAAACAGTTTGGCTGAAACATTTTGTGAGAAACAGAGGGCGAGAAACAGAGAGCGAGAAACAGAGTGGCTGAAACATAGGGGCTGAAACAGAGTGTAAGAAACAGAGGACAAGAAACAGAGGGGCTGAATCAGAGGGGCTGAAACAGAGGGCGAGAAACAGCAGGGCTGAAACAGAGGAGCTGAAACAGAGGGTGAGAAACAGAGGGGCTGCAACAGGGGGCGAGAAATGGAGGGGCTGAAACAGAGGGCGAGAAACAGAGGGGATGAAACAGAGGGGCTGAAACAGAGGGGCTGAAACAGAGGGCGAAAAACAGCGGGGCTGAAACAGAGGGGCTGAAACAGAGGGCGAGAAACAGAGGGGCTGAAACAGAGGGCGAGAAACAGAGGGGCTGAAACAGAGGGGCTGAAACAGTGGGCGAGAAACAGAGGGGCTGAAACAGAGGGCGAGAAACAGAGGGGCTGAAACAGAGGGGCTGAAACAGAGGGGCTGAATCAGAGGGCGATAAACAGAGGGGCTGAAACAGAGGGGCTGAAACAGTTTGGCTGAAACATTTTGTGAGAAACAGAGGGCGAGAAACAGAGAGCGAGAAACAGAGTGGCTGAAACATAGGGGCTGAAACAGAGTGTAAGAAACAGAGGGCGAGAAACAGAGGGGCTGAATCAGAGGGGCTTAAACAGAGGGCGAGAAACAGCAGGGCTGAAACAGAGGGGCTGAAACAGAGTGCGAGAAACAGAGGGGCTGAAACAGGGGGGCTGAAACAGTTTGGCTGAATCATTTTGTGACAAACAGAGGGCGAGAAACAGAGAGCGAGAAACAGAGGGGCTGAAACAGAACGCGAGAAACAGAGGGGCTGCAACAGGGGGCGAGAAATGGAGGGGCTGAAACAGAGGGCGAGAAACAGAGGGGCTGAAAGAGAGGGGTTGAAACTGTGGGGCTGAAACAGAGGGGCTGAAACAGAGGGCGAGAAACAGTGGGGCTGAAACAGAGGGGCTGAAACAGAGGGGCTGAAACAGAGGGCGAGAAACAGAGGGGCTGAAACAGAGGGGCTGAAACAGAGGGGCTGAAACAGAGGGGCTGAATCAGAGGGCGAGAAACAGAGGGGCTGAAACAGAGGGGCTGAAACAGTTTGGCTGAAACATTTTGTGAGAAACAGAGGGCGAGAAACAGAGAGCGAGAAACAGAGTGGCTGAAACATAGGGCGAGAGACAGAGGGCGAGAATCCGAAGAGCTGAAACAGAGGGCGAGAAGCAGAGGGTCTGAAAAAGAGGGTCTGAAACAGAGGGGCTGAAACAGAGGGATAGAATCAGAACGCGAGAAACAGAGGGTCTGAAACAGAGTGTCTGAAACAGAGGGGCTGAAACAGAGGGCGTGAAACAGAGGGGCTGAAACAGAATGGCTGAAACAGAGGGCGAGAAACAGAATGGGCTGAAACAGAGGGGCTGAAACAGAGGGCGAGAAACAGAGGGGCTGAAACAGAGGGGCTGAAACAGAGGGGCTGAATCAGAGGGCGAGAAACAGAGGGGCTGAAACAGAGGGGCTGAAACAGTTTGGCTGAAACATTTTGTGAGAAACATATGGCGAGAAACAGAGAGCGAGAAACAGAGGGGCTGAAACAGAGGGGCTGAAACAGAGGGGCTGAATCAGAGGGCGATAAACAGAGGGGCTGAAACAGAGGGGCTGAAACAGTTTGGCTGAAACATTTTGTGAGAAACAGAGGGCGAGAAACAGAGAGCGAGAAACAGAGTGGCTGAAACATAGGGGCTGAAACAGAGTGTAAGAAACAGAGGGCGAGAAACAGAGGGGCTGAATCAGAGGGGCTTAAACAGAGGGCGAGAAACAGCAGGGCTGAAACAGAGGGGCTGAAACAGAGTGCGAGAAACAGAGGGGCTGAAACAGGGGGGCTGAAACAGTTTGGCTGAATCATTTTGTGACAAACAGAGGGCGAGAAACAGAGAGCGAGAAACAGAGGGGCTGAAACAGAACGCGAGAAACAGAGGGGCTGCAACAGGGGGCGAGAAATGGAGGGGCTGAAACAGAGGGCGAGAAACAGAGGGGCTGAAAGAGAGGGGTTGAAACTGTGGGGCTGAAACAGAGGGGCTGAAACAGAGGGCGAGAAACAGTGGGGCTGAAACAGAGGGGCTGAAACAGAGGGGCTGAAACAGAGGGCGAGAAACAGAGGGGCTGAAACAGAGGGGCTGAAACAGAGGGGCTGAATCAGAGGGCGAGAAACAGAGGGGCTGAAACAGAGGGGCTGAAACAGTTTGGCTGAAACATTTTGTGAGAAACAGAGGGCGAGAAACAGAGAGCGAGAAACAGAGTGGCTGAAACATAGGGCGAGAGACAGAGGGCGAGAATCCGAAGAGCTGAAACAGAGGGCGAGAAGCAGAGGGTCTGAAAAAGAGGGTCTGAAACAGAGGGGCTGAAACAGAGGGATAGAATCAGAACGCGAGAAACAGAGGGTCTGAAACAGAGTGTCTGAAACAGAGGGGCTGAAACAGAGGGCGTGAAACAGAGGGCGAGAAACAGAGGGGCTGAAACAGAGGGGCTGAAACAGAGGGGCTGAATCAGAGGGCGAGAAACAGAGGGGCTGAAACAGAGGGGCTGAAACAGTTTGGCTGAAACATTTTGTGAGAAACAGAGGGCGAGAAACAGAGAGCGAGAAACAGAGTGGCTGAAACATAGGGCGAGAGACAGAGGGCGAGAATCCGAAGAGCTGAAACAGAGGGCGAGAAGCAGAGGGTCTGAAAAAGAGGGTCTGAAACAGAGGGGCTGAAACAGAGGGATAGAATCAGAACGCGAGAAACAGAGGGTCTGAAACAGAGTGTCTGAAACAGAGGGGCTGAAACAGAGGGCGAGAAGCAGAGGGTCTGAAAAAGAGGGTCTGAAACAGAGGGGCTGAAACAGAGGGATAGAATCAGAACGCGAGAAACAGAGGGTCTGAAACAGAGTGTCTGAAACAGAGTGGCTGAAACAGAGGGCGAGAAACAGAATGGGCTGAAACAGAGGGGCTGAAACAGAGGGCGAGAAACAGAGGGGCTGAAACAGAGGGGCTGAAACAGAGGGTGAGAAACAGAGGGGCTGCAACAGTGGGCGAGAAATGGAGGGGCTGAAACAGAGGGCGAGAAACAGAGGGGCTGAAACAGAGGGGCTGAAACAGAAGGGCTGAAACAGAGGGGCTGAAACAGAGGGCGAGAAACAGCGGGGCTGAAACAGAGGGGCTGAAACAGAGGGCGAGAAACAGAGCGGCTGAAACAGAGGGCGAGAAACAGAGGGGCTGAAACAGAGGGGCTGAAACAGAGGGCGAGAAACAGAGGGGCTGAAACAGAGGGCGAGAAACAGAGGTCGAGAAATAGAGGGGCTGAAACAGAGGGGCTGAATCAGAGGGCGAGATACAGAGGGGCTGAAACAGAGGGGCTGAAACAGTTTGGCTGAAACATTTTGTGAGAAACATATGGCGAGAAACAGAGAGCGAGAAACAGAGGGGCTGAAACAGAACGCGAGAAACAGAGGGGCTGCAACAGGGGGCGAGAAATGGAGGGGCTGAAACAGAGGGCGAGAAACAGAGGGGCTGAAACAGAGGGGCAGAAACTGAGGGGCTGAAACAGAGGGGCTGAAACAGAGGGCGAGAAACAGCGGGGCTGAAAGAGAGGGGCTGAAACAGAGGGGCTGAAACAGAGGGCGAGAAACAGAGGGGCTGAAACAGAGGGGCTGAAACAGAGGGCGAGAAACAGAGGGGCTGAAACAGACGGCGAGAAACAGAGGGGCTGAAACAGAGGGGCTGAAACAGAGGGGCTGAATCAGAGGGCGAGAAACAGAGGGGCTGAAACAGAGGGGCTGAAACAGTTTGGCTGAAACATTTTGTGAGAAACAGAGGGCGAGAAACAGAGAGCGAGAAACAGAGTGGCTGAAACATAGGGGCTGAAACAGAGTGCAAGAAACAGAGGGCGAGAAATAGAGGGGCTGAATCAGAGGGTCTGAAACAGAGGGCGAGAAACAGAATGGGCTGAAACAGAGGGGCTGACACAGAGGGCGAGAAACAGAGGGGCTGAAACAGAGGGGCTGAAACAGAGGGTGAGAAACAGAGGGGCTGCAACAGGGGGCGAGAAATGGAGGGGCTGAAACAGAGGGCGAGAAACAGAGGGGCTGAAACAGAGGGGCTGAAACAGAGGGGCTGAAACAGAGGGCGAAAAACAGCGGGGCTGAAACAGAGGGGCTGAAAAAGAGGGCGAGAAACAGAGGGGCTGAAACAGAGGGGCTTAAACAGAGGGGCTGAAACAGAGGGCGAGAAACAGAGGGGCTGAAACAGAGGGCGAGAAACAGAGGGGCTGAAACAGAGGGGCTGAAACAGAGGGGCTGAATCAGAGGGCGAGAAACAGAGGGGCTGAAACAGAGGGGCTGAAACAGTTGGGCTGAAACATTTTGTGAGAAACAGAGGGCGAGAAACAGAGAGCGAGAAACAGAGTGGCTGAAACATAGGGGCTGAAACAGAGTGTAAGAAACAGAGGGCGAGAAACAGAGGGGCTGAATCAGAGGGGCTTAAACAGAGGGCGAGAAACAGCAGGGCTGAAACAGAGGGGCTGAAACAGAGTGCGAGAAACAGAGGGGCTGAAACAGGGGGGCTGAAACAGTTTGGCTGAATCATTTTGTGAGAAACAGAGGGCGAGAAACAGAGAGCGAGAAACAGAGGGGCTGAAACAGAACGCGAGAAACAGAGGGGCTGCAACAGGGGGCGAGAAATGGAGGGGCTGAAACAGAGGGCGAGAAACAGAGGGGCTGAAACAGAGGGGCTGAAACTGTGGGGCTGAAACAGAGGGGCTGAAACAGAGGGCGAGAAACAGCGGGGCTGAAACAGAGGGGCTGAAACAGAGGGGCTGAAACAGAGGGCGAGAAACAGAGGGGGTGAAACAGAGGGGCTGAAACAGAGGGGCTGAAACAGAGGGCGAGAAACAGAGGGGCTGAAACAGAGGGGCTGAAACAGAGGGGCTGAATCAGAGGGCGAGAAACAGAGGGGCTGAAACAGAGGGGCTGAAACAGTTTGGCTGAAACATTTTGTGAGAAACAGAGGGCGAGAAACAGAGAGCGAGAAACAGAGTGGCTGAAACATAGGGGCTGAAACAGAGGGCGAGAAACAGCGGGGCTGAAACGGAGGGTCTGAAACAGAGGGGCTGAAACAGGGGGCGAGAAACGGAGGGGCTGAAATAGAGGGCGAGAAACAGAGGGGTTGAAACAGAGGGTGAGAAACAGAGTGCGAGAAAAAGAAGGGCTGAAACAGAGGGCGAGAAACAGAGGGGCTGAAACAGAGGGGCTAAAACAGGGGGCGAGAAACGGAGGGGCTGAAATAGAGGGCGAGAAACAGAGGGGTTGAAACAGAGGGTGAGAAACAGAGTGCGAGAACAAGAAGGGCTGAAACAGAGGGCGAGAAACAGAGGGGCTGAAACAGAGGGGCTGAAACAGTTTGGCTGAATCATTTTGTGACAAACAGAGGGCGAGAAACAGAGAGCGAGAAACAGAGGGGCTGAAACAGAACGCGAGAAACAGAGGGGCTGCAACAGGGGGCGAGAAATGGAGGGGCTGAAACAGAGGGCGAGAAACAGAGGGGCTGAATCAGAGGGGCTTAAACAGAGGGCGAGAAACAGCAGGGCTGAAACAGAGGGGCTGAAACAGAGTGCGAGAAACAGAGGGGCTGAAACAGGGGGGCTGAAACAGTTTGGCTGAATCATTTTGTGACAAACAGAGGGCGAGAAACAGAGAGCGAGAAACAGAGGGGCTGAAACAGAACGCGAGAAACAGAGGGGCTGCAACAGGGGGCGAGAAATGGAGGGGCTGAAACAGAGGGCGAGAAACAGAGGGGCTGAAAGAGAGGGGTTGAAACTGTGGGGCTGAAACAGAGGGGCTGAAACAGAGGGCGAGAAACAGTGGGGCTGAAACAGAGGGGCTGAAACAGAGGGGCTGAAACAGAGGGCGAGAAACAGAGGGGCTGAAACAGAGGGGCTGAAACAGAGGGGCTGAATCAGAGGGCGAGAAACAGAGGGGCTGAAACAGAGGGGCTGAAACAGTTTGGCTGAAACATTTTGTGAGAAACAGAGGGCGAGAAACAGAGAGCGAGAAACAGAGTGGCTGAAACATAGGGCGAGAGACAGAGGGCGAGAATCCGAAGAGCTGAAACAGAGGGCGAGAAGCAGAGGGTCTGAAAAAGAGGGTCTGAAACAGAGGGGCTGAAACAGAGGGATAGAATCAGAACGCGAGAAACAGAGGGTCTGAAACAGAGTGTCTGAAACATAGGGGCTGAAACAGAGGGCGTGAAACAGAGGGGCTGAAACAGAGTGGCTGAAACAGAGGGCGAGAAACAGAATGGGCTGAAACAGAGGGGCTGAAACAGAGGGCGAGAAACAGAGGGGCTGAAACAGAGGGGCTGAAACAGAGGGTGAGAAACAGAGGGGCTGCAACAGTGGGCGAGAAATGGAGGGGCTGAAACAGAGGGCGAGAAACAGAGGGGCTGAAACAGAGGGGCTGAAACAGAAGGGCTGAAACAGAGGGGCTGAAACAGAGGGCGAGAAACAGCGGGGCTGAAACAGAGGGGCTGAAACAGAGGGCGAGAAACAGAGCGGCTGAAACAGAGGGCGAGAAACAGAGGGGCTGAAACAGAGGGGCTGAAACAGAGGGCGAGAAACAGAGGGGCTGAAACAGAGGGCGAGAAACAGAGGTCGAGAAATAGAGGGGCTGAAACAGAGGGGCTGAATCAGAGGGCGAGATACAGAGGGGCTGAAACAGAGGGGCTGAAACAGTTTGGCTGAAACATTTTGTGAGAAACATATGGCGAGAAACAGAGAGCGAGAAACAGAGGGGCTGAAACAGAACGCGAGAAACAGAGGGGCTGCAACAGGGGGCGAGAAATGGAGGGGCTGAAACAGAGGGCGAGAAACAGAGGGGCTGAAACAGAGGGGCAGAAACTGAGGGGCTGAAACAGAGGGGCTGAAACAGAGGGCGAGAAACAGCGGGGCTGAAAGAGAGGGGCTGAAACAGAGGGGCTGAAACAGAGGGCGAGAAACAGAGGGGCTGAAACAGAGGGGCTGAAACAGAGGGCGAGAAACAGAGGGGCTGAAACAGACGGCGAGAAACAGAGGGGCTGAAACAGAGGGGCTGAAACAGAGGGGCTGAATCAGAGGGCGAGAAACAGAGGGGCTGAAACAGAGGGGCTGAAACAGTTTGGCTGAAACATTTTGTGAGAAACAGAGGGCGAGAAACAGAGAGCGAGAAACAGAGTGGCTGAAACATAGGGGCTGAAACAGAGTGCAAGAAACAGAGGGCGAGAAATAGAGGGGCTGAATCAGAGGGTCTGAAACAGAGGGCGAGAAACAGAATGGGCTGAAACAGAGGGGCTGACACAGAGGGCGAGAAACAGAGGGGCTGAAACAGAGGGGCTGAAACAGAGGGTGAGAAACAGAGGGGCTGCAACAGGGGGCGAGAAATGGAGGGGCTGAAACAGAGGGCGAGAAACAGAGGGGCTGAAACAGAGGGGCTGAAACAGAGGGGCTGAAACAGAGGGCGAAAAACAGCGGGGCTGAAACAGAGGGGCTGAAAAAGAGGGCGAGAAACAGAGGGGCTGAAACAGAGGGGCTTAAACAGAGGGGCTGAAACAGAGGGCGAGAAACAGAGGGGCTGAAACAGAGGGCGAGAAACAGAGGGGCTGAAACAGAGGGGCTGAAACAGAGGGGCTGAATCAGAGGGCGAGAAACAGAGGGGCTGAAACAGAGGGGCTGAAACAGTTGGGCTGAAACATTTTGTGAGAAACAGAGGGCGAGAAACAGAGAGCGAGAAACAGAGTGGCTGAAACATAGGGGCTGAAACAGAGTGTAAGAAACAGAGGGCGAGAAACAGAGGGGCTGAATCAGAGGGGCTTAAACAGAGGGCGAGAAACAGCAGGGCTGAAACAGAGGGGCTGAAACAGAGTGCGAGAAACAGAGGGGCTGAAACAGGGGGGCTGAAACAGTTTGGCTGAATCATTTTGTGAGAAACAGAGGGCGAGAAACAGAGAGCGAGAAACAGAGGGGCTGAAACAGAACGCGAGAAACAGAGGGGCTGCAACAGGGGGCGAGAAATGGAGGGGCTGAAACAGAGGGCGAGAAACAGAGGGGCTGAAACAGAGGGGCTGAAACTGTGGGGCTGAAACAGAGGGGCTGAAACAGAGGGCGAGAAACAGCGGGGCTGAAACAGAGGGGCTGAAACAGAGGGGCTGAAACAGAGGGCGAGAAACAGAGGGGGTGAAACAGAGGGGCTGAAACAGAGGGGCTGAAACAGAGGGCGAGAAACAGAGGGGCTGAAACAGAGGGGCTGAAACAGAGGGGCTGAATCAGAGGGCGAGAAACAGAGGGGCTGAAACAGAGGGGCTGAAACAGTTTGGCTGAAACATTTTGTGAGAAACAGAGGGCGAGAAACAGAGAGCGAGAAACAGAGTGGCTGAAACATAGGGGCTGAAACAGAGGGCGAGAAACAGCGGGGCTGAAACGGAGGGTCTGAAACAGAGGGGCTGAAACAGGGGGCGAGAAACGGAGGGGCTGAAATAGAGGGCGAGAAACAGAGGGGTTGAAACAGAGGGTGAGAAACAGAGTGCGAGAAAAAGAAGGGCTGAAACAGAGGGCGAGAAACAGAGGGGCTGAAACAGAGGGGCTAAAACAGGGGGCGAGAAACGGAGGGGCTGAAATAGAGGGCGAGAAACAGAGGGGTTGAAACAGAGGGTGAGAAACAGAGTGCGAGAAAAAGAAGGGCTGAAACAGAGGGCGAGAAACAGAGGGGCTGAAACAGAGGGGCTGAAACAGAGGGGCTAAAACAGCGGGACTGAAACAGAGGGTGAGAAACAGAGGGGCTGAAAAAGAGGGTGAGAAACAGAGGGGCTGAAACAGAGGGGCTAAAACAGAGGGTGAGAAACCGAGGGGCTAAAACAGAGGGTGAAAAACAGAGTGCGAGAAACAGAGGGGCTGAAACAGAGGGCGAGAAACAGAGGGTCTGAAACAGAGGGTCTGAAACAGAGGGCGAGAAACAGAGGCGCTGAAACAGAGCGGCTGAAACAGAGGTCGAGAAACAGAGGTGCTGAAACAGAGGGGCTGAAACAGAGTGCGAGAAAGAGAGGTGCTGAAACAGAGTGTGAGAAACAGAGGGGCTGAAAAAATGGGCTGAAACAGAGAGCGAGAAACAGATGGGCTGAAACAAAGGGGCTGAAACAGTTTGGCTGAAACATTTTGTGAGAAACAGAGGGCGAGAAACAGGGGGCGAGAAAAGGAGGGGCTGAATCAGAGGGGCTGAAACGGAGCGGCTGAAACAGAGGGTCTGAAACATAGGGCGAGAGACAGAGGGCGAGAATCGGAAGACCTGAAACAGAGGGCGAGAAGCAGAGGGTCTGAAACAGAGGGGCTGAAACAGAGGGCGAGAAACAGAACGCGAGAAACAGAGGGTCTGAAACAGAGTGTCTGAAACAGAGGGGCTGAAACAGAGGGTGAGAAACAGAGGGGCTGAAACAGAGTGCGAGAAACAGAGGGGCTGAAACAGAGGGGCTGAAACAGTTTGGCTGAAACATTTTGTGAGAAACAGAGGGCGAGAAACAGAGAGCGAGAAACAGAGTGGCTGAAACATAGGGGCTGAAACAGAGGGCGAGAAACAGCGGGGCTGAAACGGAGGGTCTGAAACAGAGGGGCTGAAACAGGGGGCGAGAAACGGAGGGGCTGAAATAGAGGGCGAGAAACAGAGGGGTTGAAACAGAGGGTGAGAAACAGAGTGCGAGAAAAAGAAGGGCTGAAACAGAGGGCGAGAAACAGAGGGGCTGAAACAGAGGGGCTAAAACAGGGGGCGAGAAACGGAGGGGCTGAAATAGAGGGCGAGAAACAGAGGGGTTGAAACAGAGGGTGAGAAACAGAGTGCGAGAAAAAGAAGGGCTGAAACAGAGGGCGAGAAACAGAGGGGCTGAAACAGAGGGGCTGAAACAGAGGGGCTAAAACAGCGGGACTGAAACAGAGGGTGAGAAACAGAGGGGCTGAAAAAGAGGGTGAGAAACAGAGGGGCTGAAACAGAGGGGCTAAAACAGAGGGTGAGAAACCGAGGGGCTAAAACAGAGGGTGAAAAACAGAGTGCGAGAAACAGAGGGGCTGAAACAGAGGGCGAGAAACAGAGGGTCTGAAACAGAGGGTCTGAAACAGAGGGCGAGAAACAGAGGCGCTGAAACAGAGCGGCTGAAACAGAGGTCGAGAAACAGAGGTGCTGAAACAGAGGGGCTGAAACAGAGTGCGAGAAAGAGAGGTGCTGAAACAGAGTGTGAGAAACAGAGGGGCTGAAAAAATGGGCTGAAACAGAGAGCGAGAAACAGATGGGCTGAAACAAAGGGGCTGAAACAGTTTGGCTGAAACATTTTGTGAGAAACAGAGGGCGAGAAACAGGGGGCGAGAAAAGGAGGGGCTGAATCAGAGGGGCTGAAACGGAGCGGCTGAAACAGAGGGTCTGAAACATAGGGCGAGAGACAGAGGGCGAGAATCGGAAGACCTGAAACAGAGGTCGAGAAGCAGAGGGTCTTAAACAGAGGGGCTGAAACAGAGGGCGAGAAACAGAACGCGAGAAACAGAGGGTCTGAAACAGAGTGTCTGAAACAGAGGGGCTGAAACAGAGGGTGAGAAACAGAGGGGCTGAAACAGAGTGCGAGAAACAGAGGGTCTGAAACAGAGGGGCTGAAACAGAGGGCGAGAAACAGAGGGGCTGAAACAGAGGGCGAGAATCCGAAGAGTTGAAACAGAGGGCGAGAAGCAGAGGGTCTGAAAAAGTGGGTCTGAAACAGAGGGGCTGAAACAGAGGGCTGAAACGGAGCGGCTGAAACAGAGGGGCTGAAACATAGGGCGAGAGACAGAGGGCGAGAATCCGAAGAGCTGAAACAGAGGGCGAGAAGCAGAGGGTCTGAAACAGAGGGTCTGAAACAGAGGGGCTGAAACAGAGGGCGAGAAACAGAGGGGCTGAAACAGAGGGCGAGAAACAGAGGGTCTGAAACAGAGTGTCTGATACAGAGGGGCTGAAACAGAGGGCGAGAAACAGAGGGGCTGAAACAGAGGGCGAGAAACAGAGGGTCTGAAACAGAGGGGCTGAAACAGAGGGCGAGAAACAGAACGCGAGAAACAGAGGGTCTGAAACAGAGTGTCTGAAACAGAGGGGCTGAAACAGAGGGAGAGAAACAGAGGGACTGAAACAGAGGGCGAGAAATAGAGGGTCTGAAACAGAGGGGCTGAAACAGAGGGGCTGAAACAGAGGGCGAGAAACAGAACGCGAGAAACAGAGGGTCTGAAACAGAGTGTCTGAAACAGAGGGGCTGAAACAGAGGGAGAGAAACAGAGGGACTGAAACAGAGGGCGAGAAATAGAGGGTCTGAAACAGAGGGGCTGAAACAGAGGGCGAGAAACAGAATGGGCTGAAACAGAGGGGCTGAAACAGAGGGCGAGAAACAGAGGGGCTGAAACAGAGGGGCTGAAACAGAGGGTGAGAAACAGAGGGGCTGCAACAGTGGGCGAGAAATGGAGGGGCTGAAACAGAGGGCGAGAAACAGAGGGGCTGAAACAGAGGGGCTGAAACAAAGGGGCTGAAACAGAAGGGCTGAAACAGAGGGCGAGAAACAGCGGGGCTGAAACAGAGGGGCTGAAACAGAGGGGCTGAAACAGAGGGCGAGAAACAGAGGGGGTGAAACAGAGGGGCTGAAACAGAGGGGCTGAAACAGAGGGCGAGAAACAGAGGGGCTGAAACAGAGGGGCTGAAACAGAGGGGCTGAATCAGAGGGCGAGAAACAGAGGGGCTGAAACAGAGGGGCTGAAACAGTTTGGCTGAAACATTTTGTGAGAAACAGAGGGCGAGAAACAGAGAGCGAGAAACAGAGTGGCTGAAACATAGGGGCTGAAACAGAGGGCGAGAAACAGCGGGGCTGAAACGGAGGGTCTGAAACAGAGGGGCTGAAACAGGGGGCGAGAAACGGAGGGGCTGAAATAGAGGGCGAGAAACAGAGGGGTTGAAACAGAGGGTGAGAAACAGAGTGCGAGAAAAAGAAGGGCTGAAACAGAGGGCGAGAAACAGAGGGGCTGAAACAGAGGGGCTAAAACAGGGGGCGAGAAACGGAGGGGCTGAAATAGAGGGCGAGAAACAGAGGGGTTGAAACAGAGGGTGAGAAACAGAGTGCGAGAAAAAGAAGGGCTGAAACAGAGGGCGAGAAACAGAGGGGCTGAAACAGAGGGGCTGAAACAGAGGGGCTAAAACAGCGGGACTGAAACAGAGGGTGAGAAACAGAGGGGCTGAAAAAGAGGGTGAGAAACAGAGGGGCTGAAACAGAGGGGCTAAAACAGAGGGTGAGAAACCGAGGGGCTAAAACAGAGGGTGAAAAACAGAGTGCGAGAAACAGAGGGGCTGAAACAGAGGGCGAGAAACAGAGGGTCTGAAACAGAGGGTCTGAAACAGAGGGCGAGAAACAGAGGCGCTGAAACAGAGCGGCTGAAACAGAGGTCGAGAAACAGAGGTGCTGAAACAGAGGGGCTGAAACAGAGTGCGAGAAAGAGAGGTGCTGAAACAGAGTGTGAGAAACAGAGGGGCTGAAAAAATGGGCTGAAACAGAGAGCGAGAAACAGATGGGCTGAAACAAAGGGGCTGAAACAGTTTGGCTGAAACATTTTGTGAGAAACAGAGGGCGAGAAACAGGGGGCGAGAAAAGGAGGGGCTGAATCAGAGGGGCTGAAACGGAGCGGCTGAAACAGAGGGTCTGAAACATAGGGCGAGAGACAGAGGGCGAGAATCGGAAGACCTGAAACAGAGGGCGAGAAGCAGAGGGTCTGAAACAGAGGGGCTGAAACAGAGGGCGAGAAACAGAACGCGAGAAACAGAGGGTCTGAAACAGAGTGTCTGAAACAGAGGGGCTGAAACAGAGGGTGAGAAACAGAGGGGCTGAAACAGAGTGCGAGAAACAGAGGGGCTGAAACAGAGGGGCTGAAACAGTTTGGCTGAAACATTTTGTGAGAAACAGAGGGCGAGAAACAGAGAGCGAGAAACAGAGTGGCTGAAACATAGGGGCTGAAACAGAGGGCGAGAAACAGCGGGGCTGAAACGGAGGGTCTGAAACAGAGGGGCTGAAACAGGGGGCGAGAAACGGAGGGGCTGAAATAGAGGGCGAGAAACAGAGGGGTTGAAACAGAGGGTGAGAAACAGAGTGCGAGAAAAAGAAGGGCTGAAACAGAGGGCGAGAAACAGAGGGGCTGAAACAGAGGGGCTGAAACAGAGGGGCTAAAACAGCGGGACTGAAACAGAGGGTGAGAAACAGAGGGGCTGAAAAAGAGGGTGAGAAACAGAGGGGCTGAAACAGAGGGGCTAAAACAGAGGGTGAGAAACCGAGGGGCTAAAACAGAGGGTGAAAAACAGAGTGCGAGAAACAGAGGGGCTGAAACAGAGGGCGAGAAACAGAGGGTCTGAAACAGAGGGTCTGAAACAGAGGGCGAGAAACAGAGGCGCTGAAACAGAGCGGCTGAAACAGAGGTCGAGAAACAGAGGTGCTGAAACAGAGGGGCTGAAACAGAGTGCGAGAAAGAGAGGTGCTGAAACAGAGTGTGAGAAACAGAGGGGCTGAAACAAAGGGGCTGAAACAGTTTGGCTGAAACATTTTGTGAGAAACAGAGGGCGAGAAACAGGGGGCGAGAAAAGGAGGGGCTGAATCAGAGGGGCTGAAACGGAGCGGCTGAAACAGAGGGTCTGAAACATAGGGCGAGAGACAGAGGGCGAGAATCGGAAGACCTGAAACAGAGGGCGAGAAGCAGAGGGTCTTAAACAGAGGGGCTGAAACAGAGGGCGAGAAACAGAACGCGAGAAACAGAGGGTCTGAAACAGAGTGTCTGAAACAGAGGGGCTGAAACAGAGGGTGAGAAACAGAGGGGCTGAAACAGAGTGCGAGAAACAGAGGGTCTGAAACAGAGGGGCTGAAACAGAGGGCGAGAAACAGAGGGGCTGAAACAGAGGGCGAGAATCCGAAGAGTTGAAACAGAGGGCGAGAAGCAGAGGGTCTGAAAAAGTGGGTCTGAAACAGAGGGGCTGAAACAGAGGGCTGAAACGGAGCGGCTGAAACAGAGGGGCTGAAACATAGGGCGAGAGACAGAGGGCGAGAATCCGAAGAGCTGAAACAGAGGGCGAGAAGCAGAGGGTCTGAAACAGAGGGTCTGAAACAGAGGGGCTGAAACAGAGGGCGAGAAACAGAGGGGCTGAAACAGAGGGCGAGAAACAGAGGGTCTGAAACAGAGTGTCTGATACAGAGGGGCTGAAACAGAGGGCGAGAAACAGAGGGGCTGAAACAGAGGGCGAGAAACAGAGGGTCTGAAACAGAGGGGCTGAAACAGAGGGCGAGAAACAGAACGCGAGAAACAGAGGGTCTGAAACAGAGTGTCTGAAACAGAGGGGCTGAAACAGAGGGAGAGAAACAGAGGGACTGAAACAGAGGGCGAGAAATAGAGGGTCTGAAACAGAGGGGCTGAAACAGAGGGGCTGAAACAGAGGGCGAGAAACAGAACGCGAGAAACAGAGGGTCTGAAACAGAGTGTCTGAAACAGAGGGGCTGAAACAGAGGGAGAGAAACAGAGGGACTGAAACAGAGGGCGAGAAATAGAGGGTCTGAAACAGAGGGGCTGAAACAGAGGGCGAGAAACAGAATGGGCTGAAACAGAGGGGCTGAAACAGAGGGCGAGAAACAGAGGGGCTGAAACAGAGGGGCTGAAACAGAGGGTGAGAAACAGAGGGGCTGCAACAGTGGGCGAGAAATGGAGGGGCTGAAACAGAGGGCGAGAAACAGAGGGGCTGAAACAGAGGGGCTGAAACAAAGGGGCTGAAACAGAAGGGCTGAAACAGAGGGCGAGAAACAGCGGGGCTGAAACAGAGGGGCTGAAACAGAGGGCGAGAAACAGAGGGGCTGAAACAGAGGGCGAGAAACAGAGGGGCTGAACCAGAGGTGCTGAAACAGAGGGCGAGAAACAGAGGGGCTGAAACAGTGGGCGAGAAACAGAGGGGCTGAAACAGAGGGGCTGAAACAGAGGGGCTGAATCAGAGGGCGAGAAACAGAGGGGCTGAAACAAAGGGGCTGAAACAGTTTGGCTGAAACATTTTGTGAGAAACAGAGGGCGAGATACAGAGAGTGAGAAACAGAGGGGCTGAAACAGAACGCGAGAAACAGGGGGGCTGAAACAGAGGGCGAGAAACAGAGGGGCTGAAACAGAGGGCGAGAAATAGAGGGTCTGAAACAGAGGGGCTGAAACAGAGGGCGAGAAACAGAATGGGCTGAAACAGAGGGGCTGAAACAGAGGGCGAGAAACAGAGGGGCTGAAACAGAGGGGCTGAAACAGAGGGTGAGAAACAGAGGGGCTGCAACAGGGGGCGGGAAATGGAGGGGCTGAAACAGAGGGTGAGAAACAGAATGGGCTGAAACAGAGGGGCTGAAACAGAGGGCGAGAAACAGAGGGGCTGAAACAGAGGGGCTGAAACAGAGGGTGAGAAACAGAGGGGCTGCAACAGTGGGTGAGAAATGGAGGGGATGAAACAGAGGGCGAGAAACAGAGGGGCTGAAACAGAGGGGCTGAAACAAAGGGGCTGAAACAGAAGGGCTGAAACAGAGGGCGAGAAACAGCGGGGCTGAAACAGAGGGGCTGAAACAGAGGGCGAGAAACAGAGGGGCTGAAACAGAGGGGCTGAAACATAGGGGCTGAAACAGAGGGGCTGAAACAGAGGGCGAGAAACAGAGGGGCTGCAACAGGGGGCGGGAAATGGAGGGGCTGAAACAGAGGGCGAGAAACAGAATGGGCTGAAACAGAGGGGCTGAAACAGAGGGCGAGAAACAGAGGGGCTGAAACAGAGGGGCTGAAACAGAGGGTGAGAAACAGAGGGGCTGCAACAGTGGGCGAGAAATGGAGGGGCTGAAACAGAGGGCGAGAAACAGAGGGGCTGAAACAGAGGGGCTGAAACAAAGGGGCTGAAACAGAAGGGCTGAAACAGAGGGCGAGAAACAGCGGGGCTGAAACAGAGGGGCTGAAACAGAGGGCGAGAAACAGAGGGGCTGAAACAGAGGGCGAGAAACAGAGGGGCTGAACCAGAGGCGCTGAAACAGATGGCGAGAAACAGAGGGGCTGAAACAGTGGGCGAGAAACAGAGGGGCTGAAACAGAGGGGCTGAAACAGAGGGGCTGAATCAGAGGGCGAGAAACAGAGGGGCTGAAACAAAGGGGCTGAAAATGTTTGGCTGAAACATTTTGTGAGAAACAGAGGGCGAGATACAGAGAGTGAGAAACAGAGGGGCTGAAACAGAACGCGAGAAACAGGGGGGCTGAAACAGAGGGCGAGAAACAGAGGGGCTGAAAAAGAGGGCGAGAAATAGAGGGTCTGAAACAGAGGGGCTGAAACAGAGGGCGAGAAACAGAATGGGCTGAAACAGAGGGGCTGAAACAGAGGGCGAGAAACAGAGGGGCTGAAACAGAGGGGCTGAAACAGAGGGTGAGAAACAGAGGGGCTGCAACAGGGGGCGGGAAATGGAGGGGCTGAAACAGAGGGCGAGAAACAGAGGGGCTGAAACAGAGGTGCTGAAACAGAGGGGCTGAAACAGAGGGCGAGAAACAGCGGGGCTGAAACAGAGGGGCTGAAACAGAGGGCGAGAAACAGAGGGGCTGAAACAGAGGGCGAGAAACAGAGGGGCTGAACCAGAGGGGCTGAAACAGGGGGCGAGAAACAGAGGGGCTGAAACAGAGGGCGAGAAACAGAGGGGCTGAATCAGAGGGCGAGAAACAGAGGGGCTGAATCAGAGGGCGAGAAACAGAGGGGCTGAAACAGAGGGGCTGAAACAGAGGGGCTGAAATAGAGGGCGAGAAACAGAGGGGCTGAAACATAGGGCGGGAAACAGAACGCGAGAAACAGAGTGTCTGAAACAGAGTGTCTGAAACAGAGGGGCTGAAACAGAGGGCGAGAAACAGAGGGGCTGAAACAGAGGGCGTGAAATAGAGGGTCTGAAACAGAGGGGCTGAAACAGAGGGCGAGAAACAGAATGGGCTGAAACAGAGGGGCTAAAACAGAGGGTGAGAAACAGAGGGGCTGAAACAGAGGGGCTGAAACAGAGGGTGTGAAACAGAGGGGCTGCAACAGGGGGCGAGAAATGGATGGGCTGAAACAGAGGGCGAGAAACAGAGGGGCTGAAACAGAGGGGCTGAAACAGAGGGGCTGAAACAGAGGGGTTGAATCAGAGGGCGAGAAACAGCGGGGCTGTAACAGAGGGGCTGTAACAGAGGGCGAGAAACAGAGGGGCTGAAACAGAGGGCGAGAAACAGAGGGGCTGAACCAGAGGGGCTGAAACAGAGGGCGAGAAACAGAGGGGCTGAAACAGAGGGCGAGAAACAGAGGGGATGAAACAGAGGGGCTGAAACAGAGGGGCTGAATCAGAGGGCGAGAAACAGAGGGGCTGAAACAGAGGGGCTGAAACAGTTTGGCTGAAACATTTTGTGAGAAACAGAGGGCGAGAAACAGAGAGCGAGAAACAGAGGGGCTGAAACAGAACGCGAGAAACCTAGGGTCTGAAACAGAGGGTCTGAAACAGAGGGGCTGAAACAGAGTGCGAGAAACAGAGTGCGAGAAACAGAGGGTTGAAACAGAACGCGAGAAACAGAGGGGCTGAAACAGAACGCGAGAAACAGAGGGTCTGAAACAGAGGGTCTGAAACAGAGGGGCTCAAACAGAGGGCGAGAAATAGAGGGGCTGAAAAAGTGGATGAGAAACAGAGGGGCTGAAACAGAGGGGCTGACTCAGAGGGCGAGAAACAGAGGGCCTGAAACAGGGGGCGAGAAACGGAGGGGATGAAACAGAGGGCGAGAAACAGAGGGGCTGAAACAGAGGGGCTGAAACAGGGGGCGAGAAATGGAGGGGCTGAAACAGAGTGCGAGAAACAGAGGGGCTGAAACAGGGGGCGAGAAACAGAGGGGCTGAAACAGAGGGCGAGAAACAGAGGGGCTGAAACAGAGGAGCTGAAACAGAGGGCGAGACACAGCGGGGCTGAAACAGAGGGGCTGAAACAGAGGGCGAGAAATAGAGGGGCTGAAACAGAGGGGCTGAAACAGAGGGCGAGAAACAGAATGGGCTGAAACAGAGGGGCTGAAACAGAGGGCGAGAAACAGAGGGGCTGAAACAGAGGGGCTGAAACAGAGGGTGAGAAACAGAGGGGCTGCAACACGGGGCGAGAATGGAGGGGCTGAAACAGAGGGCGAGAAACAGAGGGGCTGAATCAGAGGGCGAGAAACAGAGGGGCTGAAACAGAGGGGCTGAAACAGAGGGGTTGAATCAGAGGGCGAGAAACAGAGGGGCTGAAACATAGGGCGAGAAACAGAACGCGAGAAACAGAGGGGCTGAAACAGAGTGTCTGAAACAGAGGGGCTGAAACAGAGGGCGAGAAACAGAGGGGCTGAAACAGAGGGCGAGAAATAGAGGGTCTGAAACAGAGGGGCTGAAACAGAGGGGCTGAAACAGAGGGCGAGAAACAGAGGGGCTGAAACAGAGGGCGAGAAATAGAGGGTCTGAAACAGAATGGGCTGAAACAGAGGGGCTAAAACAGAGGGCGAGAAACAGAGGGGCTGAAACAGAGGGGCTGAAACAGAGGGTGAGAAACAGAGGGGCTGCAACAGGGGGCGAGAAATGGATGGGCTGAAACAGAGGGCGAGAAACAGAGGGGCTGAAACAGAGGGGCTGAAACAGAGGGGTTGAATCAGAGGGCGAGAAACAGCGGGGCTGTAACAGAGGTGCTGAAACAGAGGGCGAGAAACAGAGGGGCTGAAACAGAGGGCGAGAAACAGAGGGGCTGAACCAGAGGGGCTGAAACAGAGGGCGAGAAACAGAGGGGCTGAAACAGAGGGCGAGAAACAGAGGGGATGAAACAGAGGGGCTGAAACAGAGGGGCTGAATCAGAGGGCGAGAAACAGAGGGGCTGAAACAGAGGGGCTGAAACAGTTTGGCTGAAACATTTTGTGAGAAACAGAGGGCGAGAAACAGAGAGCGAGAAACAGAGGGGCTGAAACAGAACGCGAGAAACCGAGGGTCTGAAACAGAGGGTCTGAAACAGAGGGGCTGAAACAGAGTGCGAGAAACAGAGTGCGAGAAACAGAGGGGCTGAAACAGAACGCGAGAAACAGAGGGGCTGAAACAGAACGCGAGAAACAGAGGGTCTGAAACAGAGGGTCTGAAACAGAGGGGCTCAAACAGAGGGCGAGAAATAGAGGGGCTGAAAAAGTGGATGAGAAACAGAGGGGCTGAAACAGAGGGGCTGACTCAGAGGGCGAGAAACAGAGGGGCTGAAACAGGGGGCGAGAAACGGAGGGGATGAAACAGAGGGCGAGAAACAGAGGGGCTGAAACAGAGGGGCTGAAACAGGGGGCGAGAAATGGAGGGGCTGAAACAGAGTGCGAGAAACAGAGGGGCTGAAACAGGGGGCGAGAAACAGAGGGGCTGAAACAGAGGGCGAGAAACAGAGGGGCTGAAACAGAGGAGCTGAAACAGAGGGCGAGACACAGCGGGGCTGAAACAGAGGGGCTGAAACAGAGGGCGAGAAATAGAGGGGCTGAAACAGAGGGGCTGAAACAGAGGGCGAGAAACAGAATGGGCTGAAACAGAGGGGCTGAAACAGAGGGCGAGAAACAGAGGGGCTGAAACAGAGGGGCTGAAACAGAGGGTGAGAAACAGAGGGGCTGCAACACGGGGCGAGAATGGAGGGGCTGAAACAGAGGGCGAGAAACAGAGGGGCTGAAGCAGAGGGGCTGAAACAGAGGGTGAGAAACAGAGGGGCTGCAACAGGGGGTGAGAATGGAGCGGCTGAAACAGAGGGCGAGAAACAGAGGGGCTGAAGCAGAGGGGCTGAAACAGAGGGGCTGAAACAGAGGGGCTGAAACAGAGGGCGAGAAAAAGCGGGGCTGAAACAGAGGGGCTGAAACAGAGGGTGAGAGACAGAGGGGCTGAAACAGAGGGCGAGAAACAGAGGGGCTGAACCAGAGGGGCTGAAACAGTGGGCGAGAAACAGAGGGGCTGAAACAGAGGGCGAAAAACAGAGGTCGAGAAACAGGGGGGCTGAAACAGTGGGGCTGAATCAGAGGGCGAGAAACAGAGGGGCTGAAACAGAGGGGCTGAAACAGTTTGGCTGAAACATTTTGTGAGAAACAGAGGGCGAGAAACAGAGGGGCTGAAACAGAGGGGCTGAAACAGAGGGGCTGAATCAGAGGGCGAGAAACAGAGGGGCTGAAACAGAGGGGCTGAAACAGTTTGGCTGAAACATTTTGTGAGAAACAGAGGGCGAGAAACAGAGACCGAGAAACAGAGTGGCTGAAACAGAACGTGAGAAACAGAAGGGCTGAAACAGAACGCGAGAAACCGAGGGTCTGAAACAGAGGGTCTGAAACAGAGGGGCTGAATCAGAGTGCGAGAAACAGAGTGCGAGAAACAGAGGGGCTGAAACAGAACGCGAGAAACAGAGTGGCTGAAACAGAACGCGAGAAACAGAGGGGCTGAAACAGAGGGGCTGAAACAGAGAGGCTTAAACAGACGGCGAGAAATAGATGGGCTGAAAAAGTGGATGAGAAACAGAGGGGCTGAAACAGAGGGGCTGACTCAGAGGGCGAGAAACAGAGGGGCTGAAACAGGGGGCGAGAAATGGAGGGGATGAAACAGAGGGCGAGAAACAGAGGGGCTGAAACAGAGGGGCTGAAACAGGGGGCGAGAAATGGAGGGGCTGAAACAGAGTGCGAGAAACAGAGGGGCTGAAACGGGGGCGAGAAACAGAGGGGCTGAAACAGAGGGCGAGAAACAGAGGGGCTGAAACAGAGGAGCTGAAACAGAGGGCGAGACACAGCGGGGCTGAAACAGAGGGGCTGAAACAGAGGGCGAGAAATAGAGGGGCTGAAACAGAGGGGCTGAAAAAGAGGGCGAGAAACAGAATGGGCTGAAACAGAGGGGCTGAAACAGAGGGCGAGAAACAGAGGGGCTGAAACAGAGGGGCTGAAACA
This sequence comes from Chiloscyllium punctatum, assembly GCF_047496795.1. Lineage (NCBI taxonomy): Eukaryota > Metazoa > Chordata > Chondrichthyes > Orectolobiformes > Hemiscylliidae > Chiloscyllium > Chiloscyllium punctatum. The sequence continues at coordinate 815,437 of NW_027309849.1, read as the reverse complement.
GAGGGTGAGAAACAGAGGGGCTGCAACAGGGGGCGAGAATGGAGGGGCTGAAACAGAGGGCGAGAAACAGAGGGGCTGAAACAGAGGGGCAGAAACAGAGGGGCTGAAGCAGAGGGGCTGAAACAGAGGGCGAGAAACAGCGGAGCTGAAACAGAGGGGCTGAAACAGAGGGCGAGAAACAGAGGGGCTGAAACAGAGGGCGAGAAACAGAGGGGCTGAAACAGAGGGGCTGAAACAGTGGGTGAGAAACAGAGGTCGAGAAACAGAGGGGCTGAAACAGTGGGGCTGAATCAGAGGGCGAGAAACAGAGGGGCTGAAACAGAGGGGCTGAAACTGTTTGGCTGAAACATTTTGTGAGAAACAAAGGGCGAGAAACAGAGAGCGAGAAACAGAGTGGCTGAAGCATAGGGGCGGAAACAGACTGTAAGAAATAGAGGGCGAGAAACAGAGCGGCTGAATCAGAGGGGCTGAAACAGTGGGCGAGAAATAGCGGGGCTGAAACAGAGGGGCTGAAACAGAGTGCGAGAAACAGAGGGGCTGAAACAGGGGGCGAGAAACGGAGGGGCTGAAATAGAGGGCGAGAAACAGAGGGGTTGAAACAGAGGGTGAGATGCAGAGTGCGAGAAAAAGAAGCGCTGAAACAGAGGGCGAGAAACAGAGGGGCTGAAACAGAGGGGCTGAAACAGAGGGGCTAAAACAGAGGGGCTGAAACTGAGGGCGAGAAACAGAGGGGCTGAAACAGAGGGCGAGAAACAGAGGTCGAGAAACAGAGTGGCTGAAACAGAGGGGCTGAATCAGGGGGCGAGATTCAGAGGGGCTGAAACAGAGGGGCTGAAACAGAGGGGCTGAAACAGAGGGCGAGAAACAGAGTGCGAGAAACAGAGGGGCTGATACAGAACGCGAGAAACAGAGGGGCTGAAACAGAACGCGAGAAACAGAGGGTCTGAAACAGAGGGTCTGAAACAGAGGGGCTGAAACAGAGGGCGAGAAATGGAGGGGATGAAATAGAGGGCGAGAAACAGAGGGGCTGAAACAGAGGGGCTGAAAGAGGGGGCGAGAAATGGAGGGGCTGAAACAGAGTGCGAGAAACAGAGGGGCTGAAACAGGGGGCGAGAAACAGAGGTGCTGAAACAGAGGGGCTGAAACAGAGGAGCAGAAACAGAGGGCGAGACACAGCGGGGCTGAAACAGAGGGGCTGAAACAGAGGGCGAGAAATAGAGGGGCTGAAACAGAGGGGCTGAAACAGAGGGCGAGAAACAGAGGAGTTGATACAGAGGGGCTGAAACAGAGGGTGAGAAACAGAGGGGCTGCAACAGGGGGCGAGAAATGGAGGGTCTGAAACAGAGGGCGAGAAGCAGAGGGGCTGAAACAGAGGGGCTGAAACAGAGGGGCTGAAACAGAGGGGCTGAAACAGAGGGCGAGAAACAGCAGGGCTGAAACAGAGGGGCTGAAACAGAGGGCGAGAAACAGAGGGGCTGAAACAGAGGGCGAGAAACAGTGGGGCTGAAACAGAGGGGCTGAAACAGAGGGCGAGAAACAGAGGGGCTGAAACAGAGGGCGAGAAACAGAGGTCGAGAAACAGAGGGGCTGAAACAGTGGGGCTGAATCAGAGGGCGAGAAACAGAGGGGCTGAAACAGAGGGGCTGAAACAGTTTGGCTGAAACATTTTGTGAGAAACAGAGGGCGAGAAACAGAGAGCGAGAAACAGAGTGGCTGAAACATACGGGCTGAAACAGAGTGTAAGAAACAGAGGGCGAGAAACAGAGGGTCTGAATCAGAGGGGCTGAAACAGAGGGCGAGAAACAGCGGGGATGAAACAAAGGGGCTGAAACAGAGTGCGAGAAACAGAGGGGCTGAAACATAGGGCGAGAAACAGAACGCGAGAAACAGAGGGTCTGAAACAGAGTGTCTGAAACAGAGGGGCTGAAACAGAGGGCGAGAAATAGAGGGGCTGAAACAGAGGGCGAGAAATAGAGGGTCTGAAACAGAACGCGAGAAACAGAGGGTCTGAAACAGAGGCTCTGAAACAGAGGGGCTGAAACAGAGGGCGAGAAATGGAGGGGATGAAACAGAGGGCGAGAAACACAGGGGCTGAAACAGACGGGCTGAAACAGGGGGCGAGAAATGGAGGGGCTGAAACAGAGTGCGAGAAACAGAGGGGCTGAAACAAGGGGCGAGAAACAGAGGGGCCGAAACAGAGGGGCTGAAACAGAGTAGCAGAAACAGAGGGTGAGACACAGCGGGGCTGAAACAGAGGGGCTGAAACAGAGGGGGAGAAATAGAGGGGCTGAAACAGAGGGGCTGAAACAGAGGGCGAGAAACAGAGGGGTTGATACAGAGGGGCTGAAACAGAGGGTGAGAAACAGAGGGGCTGCAACAGGGGGCGAGAAATGGAGGGTCTGAAACAGAGGGCGAGAAACAGAGGGGCTGAAACAGAGGGGCTGAAACAGAGGGGCTGAAACAGAGGGCGAGAAACAGCAGGGCTGAAACAGAGGGGCTGAAACAGAGGGCGAGAAACAGAGGGGCTGAAACAGAGGGCGAGAAACAGTGGGGCTGAAACAGAGGGGCTGAAACAGAGGGCGAGAAACAGAGGGGCTGAAACAGAGGGCGAGAAACAGAGGTCGAGAAACAGAGTGGCTGAAACAGTGGGGCTGAATCAGAGGGCGAGAAACAGAGGGGCTGAAACAGAGGGGCTGAAACAGTTTGGCTGAAACATTTTGTGAGAAGCAGAGGGCGAGAAACAGAGAGCGAGAAACAGAGTGGCTGAAACATAGGGGCTGAAACAGAGTGTAAGAAACAGAGGGCGAGAAACAGAGGGGTTGAATCAGAGGGGCTGAAACAGAGGGCGAGAAACAGCGGGGATGAAACAGAGGGGCTGAAACAGAGTGCGAGAAACAGAGGGGCTGAAACATAGGGCGAGAAACAGAACGCGAGAAACAGAGGGTCTGAAACAGAGTGTCTGAAACAGAGTGTCTGAAACAGAGGGCGAGAAACAGAGGGGCTGAAACAGAGGGCGAGAAATAGAGGGTCTGAAACAGAGGGGCTGAAACAGAGGGCGAGAAACAGAATGGGCTGAAACAGAGGGGCTGAAACAGAGGGCGAGAAACAGAGGGGCTGAAACAGAGGGGCTGAAACAGAGGGTGAGAAACAGAGGGGCTGCAACAGTGGGCGAGAAATGGATGGGCTGAAACAGAGGGCGAGAAACAGAGGGGCTGAAACAGAGGGGGTGAAACAGAGGGGCTGAAACGGAGGGGTTGAATCAGAGGGCGAGAAACAGCGGGGCTGAAACAGATGGGCTGTAACAGAGGGCGAGAAACAGAGGGGCTGAAACCGAGGGGTTGAAACAGAGGGGCTGAACCAGAGGGACTGATACAGAGGGCGAGAAACAGAGGGGCTGAAACAGAGGGTGAGAAACAGAGGGGCTGAAACAGAGGGGCTGAATCAGAGGGTGAGAAACAGAGGCGCTGAAACAGAGGGGCTGAAACAGTTTGGCTGAAACATTTTGTGAGAAACAGAGGGCGAGAAACAGAGAGCGAGAAACAGAGGGGCTGAAACAGAACGCGAGAAACAGAGGGTCTGAAACAGAGGGTCTGAAACAGAGGGGCTGAAACAGAGTGCGAGAAACAGAGTGCGAGAAACAGAGGGGCTGAAACAGAGGGGCTGAAACGGAGGGGTTGAATCAGAGGGCGAGAAACAGCGGGGCTGAAACAGATGGGCTGTAACAGAGGGCGAGAAACAGAGGGGCTGAAACAGAGGGCGAGAAACAGAGGGGCTGAACCAGAGGGGCTGAAACAGAGGGCGAGAAACAGAGGGGCTGAAACAGAGGGCGAGAAACAGAGGGGCTGAAACAGAGGGGCTGAAACAGAGGGGCTGAATCAGAGGGTGAGAAACAGAGGCGCTGAAACAGAGGGGCTGAAACAGTTTGGCTGAAACATTTTGTGAGAAACAGAGGGCGAGTAACAGAGAGCGAGAAACAGAGGGGCTGAAACAGAGGGCGAGAAACAGAGGGTCTGAAACAGAGGGTCTGAAACAGAGGGGCTGAAACAGAGTGCGAGAAACAGAGTGCGAGAAACAGAGGGGCTGAAACAGAACGCGAGAAACAGAGGGGCTGAATCAGAACGCGAGAAACAGAGGGTCTGAAACAGAGGGGCTGAAACAGAGGGGCTGAAACAGAGGGCGAGAAATAGAGGGGCTGAAAAAGTGGATGAGAAACAGAGGGGCTGAAACAGAGGGGCTGACTCAGAGGGCGAGAAACAGAGGGGCTGAAACAGGGGGCGAGAAACAGAGGGGCTGAAACAGAGGGGCTGAAACAGGGGGCGAGAAATGGAGGGGCTGAAACAGAGTGCGAGAAACAGAGGGGCTGAAACAGGGGGCGAGAAACAGAGGGGCTGAAACAGAGGGCGAGAAACAGAGGGGCTGAAACAGAGGGCGAGAAACAGAGGGCGAGACACAGCGGGGCTGAAACAGAGGGGCTGAAACAGAGGGCGAGAAATAGAGGCTCTGTAACAGAGGGGCTGAAACAGAACGCGGGAAACAGAGGGTCTGAAACAGAGGGGCTGAAACAGAGGGCGAGAAATAGAGTGGCTGAAAAAGTGGATGAGAAACAGAGGGGCTGAAACAGAGGGGCTGACTCAGAGGGCGAGAAACAGAGGGGCTGAAACAGGGGGCGAGAAATGGAGGGGATGAAACAGAGGGCGAGAAACAGAGGGGCTGAAACAGAGGGGCTGAAACAGGGGGCGAGAAACAGAGGGGCTGAAACAGAGGGCGAGAAACAGAGGGGCTGAAACAGAGGAGCTGAAACAGAGGGCGAGACACAGCGGGGCTGAAACAGAGGGGCTGAAACAGAGGGCGAGAAATAGAGGGGCTGAAACAGAGGGGCTGAAACAGAGGGCGAGAAACAGAATGGGCTGACACAGAGGGGCTATAACAGAGGGGCTGAAACAGAGGGGCTGAAACATAGGGGCTGAATCAGAGGGGCTGAAACAGAGGGCGAGAAACAGAGGGGCTGAAACAGAGGGGCTGAAACTGAGGGGCTGACAAAGAGGGCGAGAAACAGTGGGGCTGAAACAGAGGGGCTGAAACATAGTGGCTGAAACAGAGGGGCTAAAACAGAGTGGCTGAAACAGAGGGCGAGAAACAGAGGGGTGAAGCAGAGGGCGAGAAACAGAAGGGCAGAAACAGAGGGCGAGAAACAGAGGGGCTGAAACAGAGGGCGAGAAACAGAGGGCGAGAAACAGAGGGGCTGAAACAGTGGGGCTGAAACAGAGGGGCTGATACAGAGGGCGAGAAACAGAGGGGCTGAAACAGAGGGCGAAAAACAGAGGGGCTGAAACAGAGGGCGAGAAACAGAGGGTGAGAAACAGAGGGCGAGAAACAGTGGGGCTGAAACAGAGGGGCTATAACAGAGGGGCTGAAACAGATGGGCTGAAACAGAGGGGCTGAATCAGAGGGGCTGAAACAGAGGGCGAGAAACAGAGGGGCTGAAACAGAGGGGCTGAAACTGAGGGGCTGACAAAGAGGGCGAGAAACAGTGGGGCTGAAACAGAGGGGCTGAAACATAGTGGCTGAAACAGAAGGGCTAAAACAGAGTGGCTGAAACAGAGGGCGAGAAACAGAGGGGTGAAGCAGAGGGCGAGAAACAGAGGGGCGGAAACAGAGGGCGAGAAACAGAGGGGCTGAAACAGAGGGCGAGAAACAGAGGGTGAGAAACAGAGGGTGAGAAACAGAGGTGCTGAAACAGAGGGGCTGAAACAGAGGGCGAGAAACAGAGGGCGAGAAACAGAGGGGCTGAAACAGAGGGGCTGATACAGAGGGCGAGAAACAGAGGGGCTGAAACAGAGGGCGAGAAACAGAGGGGCTGAAACAGAGTGGCTGAAACAGAGGGGCTGAAACAGAGGGGCTGATACAGAGGGGGAGAAACAGAGGGGCTGAAACAGAGGGCGAGAAACAGAGGGGCTGAAACAGAGGGCGAGAAACAGAGGGGCTGAAACAGAGGTGCTGAAACAGAGCTGCTGAAACAGAGGTGCTGAAACAGAGGGCGAGAAACAGAGAGGCTGAAACAGAGGGCGAGAAACAGAGGGGCTGAAACAGAGGGCGAGAAACAGAGGGGCTCAAACAGAGGGCGAGAAACAGAGGGGCTGAAACAGAGGGGCTGAAAAAGAGGGGCTGAAACAGAGGGTGAGAAACAGAGGGGCTGAAACAGAGGGCGAGAAACAGAGGGCGAGAAACAGAGGGACTGAAACAGAGGGCGAGAAACAGAGGGGCAGAAACAGAGGGCGATAAACAGAGGGGCTGAAACAGAGGGCAAGAGACAGAGGGGCTGAAACAGAGGAGCTGAAACAGAGGGCTAGAAACAGAGGTGCTGAAACAGAGGGGCTGAAACCGAGGGCGAGAAACAGAGGGGCTGAAACAGAGGGGCCGAAACAGAGGGTCTGAAACAAAGGGGCTGAAATAGAGGGGCTGAAACAGAGGGCGAGAAACAGAGGGGCTGAAACAGAGGGTGAGAAACAGAGGGGATGAAACAGAAGTGCGAGAAACAGAGGGGCTGAATCAGAGGGGCTGAAACAGAGGGCGAGAAACAGAGGGGCTGAAACAGAGGGCGAGCAACAGAGGGGCTGAAACAGAGGGGCTGAAACAGCGGGTGAGAAACAGAGGGGCTGAAACAGAGGGCGAGAAACAGAGGGGCTGAATCAGAGGGGATGATTCAGAGGGGCTGAAACAGACGGGCTGAATCAGAGGGGCTGAAACAGAGGGTGAGAAACAGAGGGGCAGAAACAGAGGGCGAGAAACAGAGGGGCTAAAACAGAGGGTCTGAAACAGAGAGCGCGAAACAAAGGGGCTGAAACAGAGGGCGAGAAACAGAGGGGCTGAAACAGAGGGGCTGAAACAGACGGGCTAAATCAGAGGGGCTGAAACAGAGGGGCTGAAACAGAGAGCGCGAAACAAAGGGGCTGAAACAGAGGGCGAGAAACAGAGGGGCTTAAACAGAGGGGCTGAAACAGAGGGGCTGAAACAGAGGGGCTGAAACCGAGGGCGAGAAAGAGAGGGGCTGAAACAGAGGGCGAGAAACAGAGGGGCTGAAACAGAGGGCAAGAAACACAGGGCGAGAAACAGAGGGACTGAAACAGAGGGGCTGAAACAGAGGGGCTGAAACAGAGGGCGAGAAACAGAGGGGCTGATACAGAGGGCGAGAAACAGAGGGTCTGAAACAGAGGACGAGAAACAGAGGGGCTGAAACAGAGGGGCTGAAACAGAGGGGCTGAAACAGAGGGGCTGAAACAGAGGGCGAGAAATAGAGGGGCTGAAACAGAGGGCGAGAAACGGAGGGTCTGTAACAGAGGGCGAGAAACAGAGCGGCTGAAACAGAGGTGCTGAAACAGAGGGGCTGAATCAGAGGGGCTGAACCAGAGGGGCTGAAACAGATGGCGATAAACAGAGGGGCTGAAACAGAGGGCGAGAAACAGAGGGCGAGAAATAGAGGCGCTGAAACACAGGGGCTGAAACAGAGGGGCTGATACAGAGGGCGAGAAACAGAGGGGCTGAAACAGAGGGCGAAAAACAGAGGGGCTGAAACAGAGGGCGAGAAACAGAGGGTGAGAAACAGAGGGCGAGAAACAGTGGGGCTGAAACAGAGGGGCTAAAACAGAGGGGCTGAAACAGAGGGGCTGAAACAGAGGGGCTGAATCAGAGGTGCTGAAACAGAGGGCGAGAAACAGAGGGGCTGAAACAGAGGGGCTGAAACAGAGTGGCTGAAATAGAGGGGTTAAAACAGTGTGGCTGAAACAGAGGGCGAGAAACAGAGGGGCTGAAGCAGAGGGTGAGAAACAGAGGGGCTGAAACAGAGGGCGAGAAACAGAGGGGCTGAAACAGAGGCGAGAAACAGAGGGTGAGAAACAGAGGGGCTGAAACAGTGGGGCTGAAACAGAGGGCGAGAAACAGAGGGGCTGAAACAGAGGGCAAGAAACAGAGGGCGAGAAACAGAGGGACTGAAACAGAGGGGCTGAAACAGAGGGGCAGAAACAGAGGGCGAGAAACAGAGGGGCTGAAACAGAGGGCGAGAAACAGTGGGTCTGAAACAGAGGACGAGAAAGAGAGTGGCTGAAACAGAGAGGCTGAAACAGAGGGGCTGAAACAGAGGGCGAGAAATAGAGGGGCTGAAACAGAGGGCGAGAAACGGAGGGGCTGAAACAGAGGGCGAGAAACAGAGGGGCTGAAACAGAGGTGCTGAAACAGAGGTGCTGAATCAGAGGGGCTGAACAAGAGGGGCTGAAACAGATGGCGATAAACAGAGGGGCTGAAACAGAGGGCGAGAAACAGAGGGCGAGAAATAGAGGCACTGAAACACAGGGGCTGAAACAGAGGGGCTGATACAGAGGGCGAGAAACAGAGGGGCTGAAACAGAGGGCGAAAAACAGAGGGGCTGAAACAGAAGGCGAGAAACAGAGGGTGCGAAACAGAGGGCGAGAAACAGAGGGGCTGAAACAGAGGGGCTGAAACAGAGGGGCTGAAATAGAGGGGCTGATACAGAGGGCGAGAAACAGAGGGGCTGAAACAGAGGGCGAGAAACAGAGGGACTGAAACAGATGGCGAGAAACAGAGGGGCGGAAACAGAGGGGCTGAAACAGAGGGGCTGAAACAGAGAGCGATAAACAGAGAGGCTGAAACAGAGGGCGAGAAACAGAGGGTCTGAAACAGAGGGCGTGAAACAGAGGGGCTGAAACAGAGGGCGAGAAACAGAGGGGCTGAAACTGAGGGGCTGAAACAGAGGGGCTGAAACAGAGGGGCTGAAACCGAGGGCGAGAAAGAGAGGGGCTGAAACAGAGGGCGAGAAACAGAGGGGCTGAAACAGAGGGGCTGAAACAGCGGGTGAGAAACAGAGGGGCTGAAACAGAGGGCGAGAAACAGAGGGGCTGAATCAGAGGGGATGATTCAGAGGGGCTGAAACAGACGGGCTGAATCAGAGGGGCTGAAACAGAGGGTGAGAAACAGAGGGGCAGAAACAGAGGGCGAGAAACAGAGGGGCTAAAACAGAGGGTCTGAAACAGAGAGCGCGAAACAAAGGGGCTGAAACAGAGGGCGAGAAACAGAGGGGCTGAAACAGAGGGGCTGAAACAGACGGGCTAAATCAGAGGGGCTGAAACAGAGGGGCTGAAACAGAGAGCGCGAAACAAAGGGGCTGAAAGAGAGGGCGAGAAACAGAGGGGCTTAAACAGAGGGGCTGAAACAGAGGGGCTGAAACCGAGGGCGAGAAAGAGAGGGGCTGAAACAGAGGGCGAGAAACAGAGGGGCTGAAACAGAGGGCAAGAAACACAGGGCGAGAAACAGAGGGACTGAAACAGAGGGGCTGAAACAGAGGGGCTGAAACAGAGGGCGAGAAACAGAGGGGCTGAAACAGAGGGCGAGAAACAGAGGGTCTGAAACAGAGGACGAGAAACAGAGGGGCTGAAACAGAGGGGCTGAAACAGAGGGGCTGAAACAGAGGGGCTGAAACAGAGGGCGAGAAATAGAGGGGCTGAAACAGAGGGCGAGAAACGGAGGGTCTGTAACAGAGGGCGAGAAACAGAGCGGCTGAAACAGAGGTGCTGAAACAGAGGGGCTGAATCAGAGGGGCTGAACCAGAGGGGCTGAAACAGATGGCGATAAACAGAGGGGCTGAAACAGAGGGCGAGAAACAGAGGGCGAGAAATAGAGGCGCTGAAACACAGGGGCTGAAACAGAGGGGCTGATACAGAGGGCGAGAAACAGAGGGGCTGAAACAGAGGGCGAAAAACAGAGGGGCTGAAACAGAGGGCGAGAAACAGAGGGTGAGAAACAGAGGGCGAGAAACAGTGGGGCTGAAACAGAGGGGCTAAAACAGAGGGGCTGAAACAGAGGGGCTGAAACAGAGGGGCTGAATCAGAGGTGCTGAAACAGAGGGCGAGAAACAGAGGGGCTGAAACAGAGGGGCTGAAACAGAGTGGCTGAAATAGAGGGGTTAAAACAGTGTGGCTGAAACAGAGGGCGAGAAACAGAGGGGCTGAAGCAGAGGGTGAGAAACAGAGGGGCTGAAACAGAGGGCGAGAAACAGAGGGGCTGAAACAGAGGCGAGAAACAGAGGGTGAGAAACAGAGGGGCTGAAACAGTGGGGCTGAAACAGAGGGCGAGAAACAGAGGGGCTGAAACAGAGGGCAAGAAACAGAGGGCGAGAAACAGAGGGACTGAAACAGAGGGGCTGAAACAGAGGGGCAGAAACAGAGGGCGAGAAACAGAGGGGCTGAAACAGAGGGCGAGAAACAGTGGGTCTGAAACAGAGGACGAGAAAGAGAGTGGCTGAAACAGAGAGGCTGAAACAGAGGGGCTGAAACAGAGGGCGAGAAATAGAGGGGCTGAAACAGAGGGCGAGAAACGGAGGGGCTGAAACAGAGGGCGAGAAACAGAGGGGCTGAAACAGAGGTGCTGAAACAGAGGGGCTGAATCAGAGGGGCTGAACAAGAGGGGCTGAAACAGATGGCGATAAACAGAGGGGCTGAAACAGAGGGCGAGAAACAGAGGGCGAGAAATAGAGGCACTGAAACACAGGGGCTGAAACAGAGGGGCTGATACAGAGGGCGAGAAACAGAGGGGCTGAAACAGAGGGCGAAAAACAGAGGGGCTGAAACAGAAGGCGAGAAACAGAGGGTGCGAAACAGAGGGCGAGAAACAGAGGGGCTGAAAGTGAGGGGCTGAAACAGAGGGGCTGAAATAGAGGGGCTGATACAGAGGGCGAGAAACAGAGGGGCTGAAACAGAGGGCGAGAAACAGAGGGACTGAAACAGATGGCGAGAAACAGAGGGGCGGAAACAGAGGGGCTGAAACAGAGGGGCTGAAACAGAGAGCGATAAACAGAGAGGCTGAAACAGAGGGCGAGAAACAGAGGGTCTGAAACAGAGGGCGTGAAACAGAGGGGCTGAAACAGAGGGCGAGAAACAGAGGGGCTGAAACTGAGGGGCTGAAACAGAGGGGCTGAAACAGAGGGGCTGAAACCGAGGGCGAGAAAGAGAGGGGCTGAAACAGAGGGCGAGAAACAGAGGGGCTGAAACAGAGGGCGAGAAACAGAGGGCGAGAAACAGAGGGACTGAAATAGAGTGGCTGAAACAGAGGGGCTGAAACAGAGGACGAGAAACAGAGGGGCTGAAACAGAGGGCGAGAAACAGAGGGTCTGAAACAGAGGACGAGAAACAGAGGGGCTGAAACAGCGGGGCTGAAACAGAGGGGCTGAAACAGAGGGGCTGAAACAGAGGGCGAGAAATAGAGGGGCTGAAACAGAGGGCGAGAAACAGAGGGGCTGAAACAGAGGGCGAGAAACAGAGGGGCTGAAACAGAGGGGCTGAAACAGAGGGGCTGAAACAGAGTGCGAGAAACAGAGGGGCTGAAACAGAAGGTGAGAAACAGAGGGGCTGAATCAGAGGGGCTGAAACAGAGGGCGAGAAACAGAGGGGCTGAAACAGAGGGGGAGAAACAGAGGGGCTGAAACAGAGGGGCTGAAACAGAGGGGCTGAATCAGAGGGGCTGATTCAGAGGGGCTGAAACAGAGGGGCTGAATCAGAGGGGCTGAAACAAAGGGCGAGAAACAGAGGGGCAGAAACAGAGGGCGAGAAACAGGGGGGCTGAAACAGAGGGGCTGAAACACAGGGCGTGAAACAGAGGGGCTGAAATAGAGGGGCTGAAACAGATGGGCTAAATCAGAGGGGCAGTAACAAAGGGGCTGAAACAGAGGGCGAGAAACAGAGAGGCTGAAACCGAGGGGCTGAAACAGAGGTTCTGAAACAGAGGGCTTGAAACAGAGGGGCTGAAACAGAGGGCGAGAAACAGAGGGGCTGAAACAGAGGGGCTGAAACAGAAGTGCTGAAACAGAGTGTCTGAAACAGAGGGCGAGAAACAGAGGGGCTGAATCTGAGGGGCTGAAACAGAGGGCGAGAAACAGAGGGGCTGAAACAGAGGGCGAGAAACAGAGGGCGAGAAACAGAGGGGCTGAAACAGAGGGTCTGAAACAGAGGGGCTGAAACAGAGGGGCTGATACAGAGGGCGAGAAACAGAGGGGCTGAAACAGAGGGCGAGAAACAGAGGGGCTGAAACAGAGGTTCTGAAACAGAGGTGCTGAAACAGAGGGGCTGAAACAGAGGGCGAGAAACAGAGAGGCTGAAACAGAGGGCGAGAAACAGAGGGGCTGAAACAGAGCGCGAGAAACAGAGGGGCTGAAACAGAGGGCGAGAAACAGAGGGGCTGAAACAGAGGGGCTGAAACAGACGGGCTGAAACAGAGGGCGAGAAACAGAGGGGCTGAAACAGAGGCCGGGAAACAGAGGGCGAGAAACAGAGGGACTGAAACAGAGGGCGAGAAACAGAGGGGCTGAAACAGAGGGCGATAAACAGAGGGGCTTAAACAGAGGGCGAGAAACAGAGGGGCTGAAACAGAGGGGCTGAAACAGAGGGGCTGAAACAGAGCGGCTGAAACAGAGGGCGAGAAATAGAGGGGCTGAAACAGAGGGCGAGAAACAGAGGGGCTGAAACAGAGGGCGAGAAACAGAGGGGCAGAAACAGTGGGGCTGAAACAGAGGGGCTGAAATAGAGGGGCTGAAACAGAGGGCGAGAAACAGAGGGGCTGGAACAGAGTGCGAGAAACAGAGGGGCTGAATCAGAGGGGCTGAAACAGAGGGCGAGAAACAGAGGGGCTGAAACAGAGGGCGAGAAACAGAGGGGCTGAAACAGAGGGTGAGAAACAGAGGGGCTGAAACAGAGGGCGAGAAACAGAGGGGCTGAAACAGAGGGGCTGAAACAGAGGGGCTGAATCAGAGGGGCTGAAACAGAGGGCGAGAAACAGAGGGGCAGAAACAGAGGGCGAGAAACAGAGGGGCTGAAACAGAGCGGCTGAAACAGAGGGCGAGAAACAGAGGGGCTGAAACAGAGGGCGAGAAACAGCGGGGCTGAAACAGAGGGGCTGAAACAGAGCGGCTGAATCAGAGGGGCTGAAACAGAGGGGCTGAAACAGAGGGCGAGAAACAGAGGGGCTGAAACAGAGGGGCTGAAACAGAGGGGCTGAATCAGAGGGGCTGATTCAGAGGGGCTGAAACAGAGGGGCTGAATCGGAGGGGCTGAAACAGAAGGCGAGAAACAGAGGGGCAGAAACAGAGGGCGAGAAACAGAGGAGCTGAAACAGAGGGGCTCAAACAGAGAGCGCGAAACAGAGGGGCTGAAACAGAGGGCGAGAAACAGAGGGGCTGAAACAGACGGCGAGAAACAGAGGGGCTGAAACAGAGGGGCTGAGACAGAGGGGCTGAAACAGAGGGCGAGAAACAGAGTGCGAGAAACAGAGGGGCTGAAACAGAGGGGCTGAAACAGAGGGGCTGAAATAGAGGGGCTGATACAGAGGGCGAGAAACAGAGGGGCTGAAACAGAGGGCGAGAAACAGAGGGACTGAAACAGATGGCGAGAAACAGAGGGGCGGAAACAGAGGGGCTGAAACAGAGGGGCTGAAACAGAGGGCGATAAACAGAGAGGCTGAAACAGAGGGCGAGAAAGAGAGGGGCTGAAACAGAGGGCGAGAAACAGAGGGGCTGAAACAGAGGGCGAGAAACAGAGGGCGAGAAACAGAGGGACTGAAATAGAGTGGCTGAAACAGAGGGGCTGAAACAGAGGACGAGAAACAGAGGGGCTGAAACAGAGGGCGAGAAACAGAGGGTCTGAAACAGAGGACGAGAAACAGATAGGCTGAAACAGCGGGGCTGAAACAGAGGGGCTGAAACAGAGGGGCTGAAACAGAGGGCGAGAAATAGAGGGGCTGAAACAGAGGGCGAGAAACAGAGGGGCTGAAACAGAGGGCGAGAAACAGAGGGGCTGAAACAGAGGGGCTGAAACAGAGGGGCTGAAACAGAGTGCGAGAAACAGAGGGGCTGAAACAAAAGGCGAGAAACAGAGGGGCTGAATCAGAGGGGCTGAAACAGAGGGCGAGAAACAGAGGGGCTGAAACAGAGGACGAGAAACAGGGTGGCTGAAACAGAGGGGCTGAAACAGAGGGTGAGAAACAGAGGGGCTGAAACAGAGGGCGAGAAACAGAGGGGCTGAAACAGAGGGGCTGAAACAGAGGGGCTGAATCAGAGGGGCTGATTCAGAGGGGCTGAAACAGAGGGGCTGAATCAGAGGGGCTGAAACAAAGGGCGAGAAACAGAGCGGCTGAAACAGAGGGCGAGAAACAGGGGGGCTGAAACAGAGGGGCTGAAACAGAGGGCGCAAAACAGAGGGGCTGAAACAGAGGGCGATAAACAGAGGGGCTGAAACACAGGGGCTGAAACACAGGGGCTGAAACAGAGCGGCTGAAACAGAGGGCGAGAAATAGAGGGGCTGAAACAGAGGGCGAGAAACAGAGGGGCTGAAACAGAGGGCGAGAAACAGAGGGGCAGAAACAGAGGGGATGAAACAGAGGGGCTGAAATAGAGGGGCTGAAACAGAGGGCGAGAAACAGAAGGGCTGGAACAGAGTGCGAGAAACAGAGGGGCTGAATCAGAGGGGCTGAAACAGAGGGCGAGAAACAGAGGGGCTGAAACAGAGGGCGAGAAACAGAGGGGCTGAAACAGAGGGTGAGAAACAGAGGGGCTGAAACAGAGGGCGAGAAACAGAGGGGCTGAAACAGAGGGGCTGAAACAGAGGGGCTGAATCAGAGGTGCTGATTCAGAGGGGCTGAAACAGAGGGGCTGAATCAGAGGGGCTGAAACAGAGGGCGAGAAACAGAGGGGCAGAAACAGAGGGCGAGAAACAGAGGGGCTGAAACAGAGCGGCTGAAACAGAGGGCGAGAAACAGAGGAGCTGAAACAGAGGGCGAGAAACAGAGGGGCTGAAACAGAGGAGCTGAATCAGAGGGGCTGAAACACAGGGGCTGAAACAGAGGGAGAGAAACAGAGGGGCTGAATCAGAGGGGCTGAAACAGAAGTGCTGAAACAGAGGGGCTGAAACAGTGGTCGAGAAACAGAGGGGCTGAATCAGAGGGGCTGAATCGGAGGGGCTGAAACAGAAGGCGAGAAACAGAGGGGCAGAAACAGAGGGCGAGAAACAGAGGAGCTGAAACAGAGGGGCTCAAACAGAGAGCGCGAAACAGAGGGGCTGAAACAGAGGGCGAGAAACAGAGGGGCTGAAACAGACGGCGAGAAACAGAGGGGCAAAATCAGAGGGGCAGAAACAGAGGGCGAGAAACAGAGGCGCTAAAACACATTGGCGAGAAACAGAGGGGCTGAAACAGAGGGGCTGAGACAGAGGGGCTGAAACAGAGGGGCTGAAACAGAGGGCGAGAAACAGAGTGCGAGAAACAGAGGGGCTGAAACAGAGGGGCTGAAACAGAGGGGCTGAAATAGAGGGGCTGATACAGAGGGCGAGAAACAGAGGGGCTGAAACAGAGGGCGAGAAACAGAGGGACTGAAACAGATGGCGAGAAACAGAGGGGCGGAAACAGAGGGGCTGAAACAGAGGGACTGAAACAGAGGGCGATAAACAGAGAGGCTGAAACAGAGGGCGAGAAACAGAGGGTCTGAAACAGAGGGCGTGAAACAGAGGGGCTGAAACAGAGGGCGAGAAACAGAGGGGCTGAAACTGAGGGGCTGAAACAGAGGGGCTGAAACAGAGGGGCTGAAACCGAGGGCGAGAAAGAGAGGGGCTGAAACAGAGGGCGAGAAACAGAGGGGCTGAAACAGAGGGCGAGAAACAGAGGGCGAGAAACAGAGGGACTGAAATAGAGTGGCTGAAACAGAGGGGCTGAAACAGAGGACGAGAAACAGAGGGGCTGAAACAGAGGGCGAGAAACAGAGGGTCTGAAACAGAGGACGAGAAACAGATGGGCTGAAACAGCGGGCTGAAACAGAGGGGCTGAAACAGAGGGGCTGAAACAGAGGGCGAGAAATAGAGGGGCTGAAACAGAGGGCGAGAAACAGAGGGGCAGAAACAGAGGGGCTGAAACAGAGGGGCTGAAACAGAGTGCGAGAAACAGAGGGGCTGAAACAAAAGGCGAGAAACAGAGGGGCTGAATCAGAGGGGCTGAAACAGATGGCGAGAAACAGAGGGGCTGAAACAGAGGGCGAGAAACAGGGTGGCTGAAACAGAGGGGCTGAAACAGAGGGTGAGAAACAGAGGGGCTGAAACAGAGGGCGAGAAACAGAGGGGCTGAAACAGAGGGGCTGAAACAGAGGGGCTGAATCAGAGGGGCTGATTCAGAGGGGCTGAAACAGAGGGGCTGAATCAGAGGGGCTGAAACAAAGGGCGAGAAACAGAGGGGCAGAAACAGAGGGCGAGAAACAGGGGGGCTGAAACAGAGGGGCTGAAACAGAGGGCGCAAAACAGAGGGGCTGAAACAGAGGGCGATAAACAGAGGGGCTGAAACAGAGGGGCTGAAACACAGGGGCTGAAACAGAGCGGCTGAAACAGAGGGCGAGAAATAGAGGGGCTGAAACAGAGGGCGAGAAACAGAGGGGCTGAAACAGAGGGCGAGAAACAGAGGGGCAGAAACAGAGGGGCTGAAACAGAGGGGCTGAAATAGAGGGGCTGAAACAGAGGGCGAGAAACAGAAGGGCTGGAACAGAGTGCGAGAAACAGAGGGGCTGAATCAGAGGGGCTGAAACAGAGGGCGAGAAACAGAGGGGCTGAAACAGAGGGCGAGAAACAGAGGGGCTGAAACAGAGGGCGAGAAACAGAGGGGCTGAAACAGAGGGGCTGAAACAGAGGGGCTGAATCAGAGGTGCTGATTCAGAGGGGCTGAAACAGAGGGGCTGAATCAGAGGGGCTGAAACAGAGGGCGAGAAACAGAGGGGCAGAAACAGAGGGCGAGAAACAGAGGGGCTGAAACAGAGCGGCTGAAACAGAGGGCGAGAAACAGAGGAGCTGAAACAGAGGGCGAGAAACAGAGGGGCTGAAACAGAGGGGCTGAAACAGAGGGTGAGAAACAGAGGGGCTGAAACAGAGGGCGAGAAACAGAGGGGCTGAAACAGAGGAGCTGAATCAGAGGGGCTGAAACACAGGGGCTGAAACAGAGGGCGAGAAACAGAGGGGCTGAATCAGAGGGGCTGAAACAGAAGTGCTGAAACAGAGGGGCTGAAACAGTGGTCGAGAAACAGAGGGGCTGAAACAGAGGGCGAGAAACAGAGGGGCTGAATCAGAGGGGCTGAAACAGAGGGCGAGAAACAGAGGGGCAGAAACAGAGGGCGAGAAACAGAGGGGCTGAAACAGAGCGGCTGAAACAGAGGGCGAGAAACAGAGGGGCTGAAACAGAGGGCGAGAAACAGAGGGGCTGAAACAGAGGGGCTGAAACAGAGTGGCTGAAACAGAGGGCGAGAAACAGAGGGGCTGAAACAGAGGGGCTGAGACAGAGGGGCTGAAACAGAGGGGCTGAAACAGAGGGCGAGAAACAGAGTGCGAGAAACAGAGGGGCTGAAACAGAGGGGCTGAAACAGAGGGGCTGAAATAGAGGGGCTGATACAGAGGGCGAGAAACAGAGGGGCTGAAACAGAGGGCGAGAAACAGAGGGACTGAAACAGATGGCGAGAAACAGAGGGGCGGAAACAGAGGGGCTGAAACAGAGGGGCTGAAACAGAGGGCGATAAACAGAGAGGCTGAAACAGAGAGCGAGAAACAGAGGGTCTGAAACAGAGGGCGTGAAACAGAGGGGCTGAAACAGAGGGCGAGAAACAGAGGGGCTGAAACTGAGGGGCTGAAACAGAGGGGCTGAAACAGAGGGGCTGAAACCGAGGGCGAGAAAGAGAGGTGCTGAAACAGAGGGCGAGAAACAGAGGGGCTGAAACAGAGGGCGAGAAACAGAGGGCGAGAAACAGAGGGACTGAAATAGAGTGGCTGAAACAGAGGGGCTGAAACAGAGGACGAGAAACAGAGGGGCTGAAACAGAGGGCGAGAAACAGAGGGTCTGAAACAGAGGACGAGAAACAGATGGGCTGAAACAGCGGGGCTGAAACAGAGGGGATGAAACAGAGGGGCTGAAACAGAGGGCGAGAAATAGAGGGGCTGAAACAGAGGGCGAGAAACAGAGGGGCTGAAACAGAGGGCGAGAAACAGAGGGGCTGAAACAGAGTGCGAGAAACAGAGGGGCTGAAACAAAAGGCGAGAAACAGAGGGGCTGAATCAGAGGGGCTGAAACAGATGGCGAGAAACAGAGGGGCTGAAACAGAGGGCGAGAAACAGGGTGGCTGAAACAGAGGGGCTGAAACAGAGGGTGAGAAACAGAGGGGCTGAAACAGAGGGCGAGAAACAGAGGGGCTGAAACAGAGGGGCTGAAACAGAGGGGCTGAATCAGAGGGGCTGATTCAGAGGGGCTGAAACAGAGGGGCTGAATCAGAGGGGCTGAAACAAAGGGCGAGAAACAGAGGGGCAGAAACAGAGGGCGAGAAACAGGGGGGCTGAAACAGAGGGGCTGAAACAGAGGGCGCAAAACAGAGGGGCTGAAACAGAGGGGCTGAAACAGAGGGTGAGAAACAGAGGGGCTGCAACAGTGGGCGAGAAATGGAGGGGCTGAAACAGAGGGCGAGAAACAGAGGGGCTGAAACAGAGGGGCTGAAACAGAAGGGCTGAAACAGAGGGGCTGAAACAGAGGGCGAGAAACAGCGGGGCCGAAACAGAGGGGCTGAAACAGAGGGCGAGAAACAGAGGCGCTGAAACAGAGGGCGAGAAACAGAGGGGCTGAAACAGAGGGGCTGAAACAGAGGGCGAGAAACAGAGGGGCTGAAACAGAGGGCGAGAAACAGAGGTCGAGAAACAGAGGGGCTGAAACAGAGGGGCTGAATCAGAGGGCGAGAAACAGAGGGGCTGAAACAGTTTGGCTGAAACATTTTGTGAGAAACATATGGCGAGAAACAGAGAGCGAGAAACAGAGGGGCTGAAACAGAACGCGAGAAACAGGGGGGCTGAAACAGAGGGGCTGAAACTGAGGGGCTGAAACAGAGGGGCTGAAACAGAGGGCGAGAAACAGCAGGGCTGAAAGAGAGGGGCTGAAACAGAGGGGCTGAATCAGAGGGCGAGAAACAGAGGGGCTGAAACAGAGGGGCTGAAACAGTTTGGCTGAAACATTTTGTGAGAAACAGAGGGCGAGAAACAGAGAGCGAGAAACAGAGTGGCTGAAACATAGGGGCTGAAACAGAGTGTAAGAAACAGAGGACAAGAAACAGAGGGGCTGAATCAGAGGGGCTGAAACAGAGGGCGAGAAACAGCAGGGCTGAAACAGAGGAGCTGAAACAGAGGGTGAGAAACAGAGGGGCTGCAACAGGGGGCGAGAAATGGAGGGGCTGAAACAGAGGGCGAGAAACAGAGGGGATGAAACAGAGGGGCTGAAACAGAGGGGCTGAAACAGAGGGCGAAAAACAGCGGGGCTGAAACAGAGGGGCTGAAACAGAGGGCGAGAAACAGAGGGGCTGAAACAGAGGGCGAGAAACAGAGGGGCTGAAACAGAGGGGCTGAAACAGAGGGCGAGAAACAGAGGGGCTGAAACAGAGGGCGAGAAACAGAGGGGCTGAAACAGAGGGGCTGAAACAGAGGGGCTGAATCAGAGGGCGATAAACAGAGGGGCTGAAACAGAGGGGCTGAAACAGTTTGGCTGAAACATTTTGTGAGAAACAGAGGGCGAGAAACAGAGAGCGAGAAACAGAGTGGCTGAAACATAGGGGCTGAAACAGAGTGTAAGAAACAGAGGGCGAGAAACAGAGGGGCTGAATCAGAGGGGCTTAAACAGAGGGCGAGAAACAGCAGGGCTGAAACAGAGGGGCTGAAACAGAGTGCGAGAAACAGAGGGGCTGAAACAGGGGGGCTGAAACAGTTTGGCTGAATCATTTTGTGACAAACAGAGGGCGAGAAACAGAGAGCGAGAAACAGAGGGGCTGAAACAGAACGCGAGAAACAGAGGGGCTGCAACAGGGGGCGAGAAATGGAGGGGCTGAAACAGAGGGCGAGAAACAGAGGGGCTGAAAGAGAGGGGTTGAAACTGTGGGGCTGAAACAGAGGGGCTGAAACAGAGGGCGAGAAACAGTGGGGCTGAAACAGAGGGGCTGAAACAGAGGGGCTGAAACAGAGGGCGAGAAACAGAGGGGCTGAAACAGAGGGGCTGAAACAGAGGGGCTGAAACAGAGGGGCTGAATCAGAGGGCTAGAAACAGAGGGGCTGAAACAGAGGGGCTGAAACAGTTTGGCTGAAACATTTTGTGAGAAACAGAGGGCGAGAAACAGAGAGCGAGAAACAGAGTGGCTGAAACATAGGGCGAGAGACAGAGGGCGAGAATCCGAAGAGCTGAAACAGAGGGCGAGAAGCAGAGGGTCTGAAAAAGAGGGTCTGAAACAGAGGGGCTGAAACAGAGGGATAGAATCAGAACGCGAGAAACAGAGGGTCTGAAACAGAGTGTCTGAAACAGAGGGGCTGAAACAGAGGGCGTGAAACAGAGGGGCTGAAACAGAATGGCTGAAACAGAGGGCGAGAAACAGAATGGGCTGAAACAGAGGGGCTGAAACAGAGGGCGAGAAACAGAGGGGCTGAAACAGAGGGGCTGAAACAGAGGGGCTGAATCAGAGGGCGAGAAACAGAGGGGCTGAAACAGAGGGGCTGAAACAGTTTGGCTGAAACATTTTGTGAGAAACATATGGCGAGAAACAGAGAGCGAGAAACAGAGGGGCTGAAACAGAGGGGCTGAAACAGAGGGGCTGAATCAGAGGGCGATAAACAGAGGGGCTGAAACAGAGGGGCTGAAACAGTTTGGCTGAAACATTTTGTGAGAAACAGAGGGCGAGAAACAGAGAGCGAGAAACAGAGTGGCTGAAACATAGGGGCTGAAACAGAGTGTAAGAAACAGAGGGCGAGAAACAGAGGGGCTGAATCAGAGGGGCTTAAACAGAGGGCGAGAAACAGCAGGGCTGAAACAGAGGGGCTGAAACAGAGTGCGAGAAACAGAGGGGCTGAAACAGGGGGGCTGAAACAGTTTGGCTGAATCATTTTGTGACAAACAGAGGGCGAGAAACAGAGAGCGAGAAACAGAGGGGCTGAAACAGAACGCGAGAAACAGAGGGGCTGCAACAGGGGGCGAGAAATGGAGGGGCTGAAACAGAGGGCGAGAAACAGAGGGGCTGAAAGAGAGGGGTTGAAACTGTGGGGCTGAAACAGAGGGGCTGAAACAGAGGGCGAGAAACAGTGGGGCTGAAACAGAGGGGCTGAAACAGAGGGGCTGAAACAGAGGGCGAGAAACAGAGGGGCTGAAACAGAGGGGCTGAAACAGAGGGGCTGAATCAGAGGGCGAGAAACAGAGGGGCTGAAACAGAGGGGCTGAAACAGTTTGGCTGAAACATTTTGTGAGAAACAGAGGGCGAGAAACAGAGAGCGAGAAACAGAGTGGCTGAAACATAGGGCGAGAGACAGAGGGCGAGAATCCGAAGAGCTGAAACAGAGGGCGAGAAGCAGAGGGTCTGAAAAAGAGGGTCTGAAACAGAGGGGCTGAAACAGAGGGATAGAATCAGAACGCGAGAAACAGAGGGTCTGAAACAGAGTGTCTGAAACAGAGGGGCTGAAACAGAGGGCGTGAAACAGAGGGGCTGAAACAGAGTGGCTGAAACAGAGGGCGAGAAACAGAATGGGCTGAAACAGAGGGGCTGAAACAGAGGGCGAGAAACAGAGGGGCTGAAACAGAGGGGCTGAAACAGAGGGTGAGAAACAGAGGGGCTGCAACAGTGGGCGAGAAATGGAGGGGCTGAAACAGAGGGCGAGAAACAGAGGGGCTGAAACAGAGGGGCTGAAACAGAAGGGCTGAAACAGAGGGGCTGAAACAGAGGGCGAGAAACAGCGGGGCTGAAACAGAGGGGCTGAAACAGAGGGCGAGAAACAGAGCGGCTGAAACAGAGGGCGAGAAACAGAGGGGCTGAAACAGAGGGGCTGAAACAGAGGGCGAGAAACAGAGGGGCTGAAACAGAGGGCGAGAAACAGAGGTCGAGAAATAGAGGGGCTGAAACAGAGGGGCTGAATCAGAGGGCGAGATACAGAGGGGCTGAAACAGAGGGGCTGAAACAGTTTGGCTGAAACATTTTGTGAGAAACATATGGCGAGAAACAGAGAGCGAGAAACAGAGGGGCTGAAACAGAACGCGAGAAACAGAGGGGCTGCAACAGGGGGCGAGAAATGGAGGGGCTGAAACAGAGGGCGAGAAACAGAGGGGCTGAAACAGAGGGGCAGAAACTGAGGGGCTGAAACAGAGGGGCTGAAACAGAGGGCGAGAAACAGCGGGGCTGAAAGAGAGGGGCTGAAACAGAGGGGCTGAAACAGAGGGCGAGAAACAGAGGGGCTGAAACAGAGGGGCTGAAACAGAGGGCGAGAAACAGAGGGGCTGAAACAGACGGCGAGAAACAGAGGGGCTGAAACAGAGGGGCTGAAACAGAGGGGCTGAATCAGAGGGCGAGAAACAGAGGGGCTGAAACAGAGGGGCTGAAACAGTTTGGCTGAAACATTTTGTGAGAAACAGAGGGCGAGAAACAGAGAGCGAGAAACAGAGTGGCTGAAACATAGGGGCTGAAACAGAGTGCAAGAAACAGAGGGCGAGAAATAGAGGGGCTGAATCAGAGGGTCTGAAACAGAGGGCGAGAAACAGAATGGGCTGAAACAGAGGGGCTGACACAGAGGGCGAGAAACAGAGGGGCTGAAACAGAGGGGCTGAAACAGAGGGTGAGAAACAGAGGGGCTGCAACAGGGGGCGAGAAATGGAGGGGCTGAAACAGAGGGCGAGAAACAGAGGGGCTGAAACAGAGGGGCTGAAACAGAGGGGCTGAAACAGAGGGCGAAAAACAGCGGGGCTGAAACAGAGGGGCTGAAAAAGAGGGCGAGAAACAGAGGGGCTGAAACAGAGGGGCTTAAACAGAGGGGCTGAAACAGAGGGCGAGAAACAGAGGGGCTGAAACAGAGGGCGAGAAACAGAGGGGCTGAAACAGAGGGGCTGAAACAGAGGGGCTGAATCAGAGGGCGAGAAACAGAGGGGCTGAAACAGAGGGGCTGAAACAGTTGGGCTGAAACATTTTGTGAGAAACAGAGGGCGAGAAACAGAGAGCGAGAAACAGAGTGGCTGAAACATAGGGGCTGAAACAGAGTGTAAGAAACAGAGGGCGAGAAACAGAGGGGCTGAATCAGAGGGGCTTAAACAGAGGGCGAGAAACAGCAGGGCTGAAACAGAGGGGCTGAAACAGAGTGCGAGAAACAGAGGGGCTGAAACAGGGGGGCTGAAACAGTTTGGCTGAATCATTTTGTGAGAAACAGAGGGCGAGAAACAGAGAGCGAGAAACAGAGGGGCTGAAACAGAACGCGAGAAACAGAGGGGCTGCAACAGGGGGCGAGAAATGGAGGGGCTGAAACAGAGGGCGAGAAACAGAGGGGCTGAAACAGAGGGGCTGAAACTGTGGGGCTGAAACAGAGGGGCTGAAACAGAGGGCGAGAAACAGCGGGGCTGAAACAGAGGGGCTGAAACAGAGGGGCTGAAACAGAGGGCGAGAAACAGAGGGGGTGAAACAGAGGGGCTGAAACAGAGGGGCTGAAACAGAGGGCGAGAAACAGAGGGGCTGAAACAGAGGGGCTGAAACAGAGGGGCTGAATCAGAGGGCGAGAAACAGAGGGGCTGAAACAGAGGGGCTGAAACAGTTTGGCTGAAACATTTTGTGAGAAACAGAGGGCGAGAAACAGAGAGCGAGAAACAGAGTGGCTGAAACATAGGGGCTGAAACAGAGGGCGAGAAACAGCGGGGCTGAAACGGAGGGTCTGAAACAGAGGGGCTGAAACAGGGGGCGAGAAACGGAGGGGCTGAAATAGAGGGCGAGAAACAGAGGGGTTGAAACAGAGGGTGAGAAACAGAGTGCGAGAAAAAGAAGGGCTGAAACAGAGGGCGAGAAACAGAGGGGCTGAAACAGAGGGGCTAAAACAGGGGGCGAGAAACGGAGGGGCTGAAATAGAGGGCGAGAAACAGAGGGGTTGAAACAGAGGGTGAGAAACAGAGTGCGAGAACAAGAAGGGCTGAAACAGAGGGCGAGAAACAGAGGGGCTGAAACAGAGGGGCTGAAACAGTTTGGCTGAATCATTTTGTGACAAACAGAGGGCGAGAAACAGAGAGCGAGAAACAGAGGGGCTGAAACAGAACGCGAGAAACAGAGGGGCTGCAACAGGGGGCGAGAAATGGAGGGGCTGAAACAGAGGGCGAGAAACAGAGGGGCTGAATCAGAGGGGCTTAAACAGAGGGCGAGAAACAGCAGGGCTGAAACAGAGGGGCTGAAACAGAGTGCGAGAAACAGAGGGGCTGAAACAGGGGGGCTGAAACAGTTTGGCTGAATCATTTTGTGACAAACAGAGGGCGAGAAACAGAGAGCGAGAAACAGAGGGGCTGAAACAGAACGCGAGAAACAGAGGGGCTGCAACAGGGGGCGAGAAATGGAGGGGCTGAAACAGAGGGCGAGAAACAGAGGGGCTGAAAGAGAGGGGTTGAAACTGTGGGGCTGAAACAGAGGGGCTGAAACAGAGGGCGAGAAACAGTGGGGCTGAAACAGAGGGGCTGAAACAGAGGGGCTGAAACAGAGGGCGAGAAACAGAGGGGCTGAAACAGAGGGGCTGAAACAGAGGGGCTGAATCAGAGGGCGAGAAACAGAGGGGCTGAAACAGAGGGGCTGAAACAGTTTGGCTGAAACATTTTGTGAGAAACAGAGGGCGAGAAACAGAGAGCGAGAAACAGAGTGGCTGAAACATAGGGCGAGAGACAGAGGGCGAGAATCCGAAGAGCTGAAACAGAGGGCGAGAAGCAGAGGGTCTGAAAAAGAGGGTCTGAAACAGAGGGGCTGAAACAGAGGGATAGAATCAGAACGCGAGAAACAGAGGGTCTGAAACAGAGTGTCTGAAACAGAGGGGCTGAAACAGAGGGCGTGAAACAGAGGGGCTGAAACAGAGTGGCTGAAACAGAGGGCGAGAAACAGAATGGGCTGAAACAGAGGGGCTGAAACAGAGGGCGAGAAACAGAGGGGCTGAAACAGAGGGGCTGAAACAGAGGGTGAGAAACAGAGGGGCTGCAACAGTGGGCGAGAAATGGAGGGGCTGAAACAGAGGGCGAGAAACAGAGGGGCTGAAACAGAGGGGCTGAAACAGAAGGGCTGAAACAGAGGGGCTGAAACAGAGGGCGAGAAACAGCGGGGCTGAAACAGAGGGGCTGAAACAGAGGGCGAGAAACAGAGCGGCTGAAACAGAGGGCGAGAAACAGAGGGGCTGAAACAGAGGGGCTGAAACAGAGGGCGAGAAACAGAGGGGCTGAAACAGAGGGCGAGAAACAGAGGTCGAGAAATAGAGGGGCTGAAACAGAGGGGCTGAATCAGAGGGCGAGATACAGAGGGGCTGAAACAGAGGGGCTGAAACAGTTTGGCTGAAACATTTTGTGAGAAACATATGGCGAGAAACAGAGAGCGAGAAACAGAGGGGCTGAAACAGAACGCGAGAAACAGAGGGGCTGCAACAGGGGGCGAGAAATGGAGGGGCTGAAACAGAGGGCGAGAAACAGAGGGGCTGAAACAGAGGGGCAGAAACTGAGGGGCTGAAACAGAGGGGCTGAAACAGAGGGCGAGAAACAGCGGGGCTGAAAGAGAGGGGCTGAAACAGAGGGGCTGAAACAGAGGGCGAGAAACAGAGGGGCTGAAACAGAGGGGCTGAAACAGAGGGCGAGAAACAGAGGGGCTGAAACAGACGGCGAGAAACAGAGGGGCTGAAACAGAGGGGCTGAAACAGAGGGGCTGAATCAGAGAGCGAGAAACAGAGGGGCTGAAACAGAGGGGCTGAAACAGTTTGGCTGAAACATTTTGTGAGAAACAGAGGGCGAGAAACAGAGAGCGAGAAACAGAGTGGCTGAAACATAGGGGCTGAAACAGAGTGCAAGAAACAGAGGGCGAGAAATAGAGGGGCTGAATCAGAGGGTCTGAAACAGAGGGCGAGAAACAGAATGGGCTGAAACAGAGGGGCTGACACAGAGGGCGAGAAACAGAGGGGCTGAAACAGAGGGGCTGAAACAGAGGGTGAGAAACAGAGGGGCTGCAACAGGGGGCGAGAAATGGAGGGGCTGAAACAGAGGGCGAGAAACAGAGGGGCTGAAACAGAGGGGCTGAAACAGAGGGGCTGAAACAGAGGGCGAAAAACAGCGGGGCTGAAACAGAGGGGCTGAAAAAGAGGGCGAGAAACAGAGGGGCTGAAACAGAGGGGCTTAAACAGAGGGGCTGAAACAGAGGGCGAGAAACAGAGGGGCTGAAACAGAGGGCGAGAAACAGAGGGGCTGAAACAGAGGGGCTGAAACAGAGGGGCTGAATCAGAGGGCGAGAAACAGAGGGGCTGAAACAGAGGGGCTGAAACAGTTGGGCTGAAACATTTTGTGAGAAACAGAGGGCGAGAAACAGAGAGCGAGAAACAGAGTGGCTGAAACATAGGGGCTGAAACAGAGTGTAAGAAACAGAGGGCGAGAAACAGAGGGGCTGAATCAGAGGGGCTTAAACAGAGGGCGAGAAACAGCAGGGCTGAAACAGAGGGGCTGAAACAGAGTGCGAGAAACAGAGGGGCTGAAACAGGGGGGCTGAAACAGTTTGGCTGAATCATTTTGTGAGAAACAGAGGGCGAGAAACAGAGAGCGAGAAACAGAGGGGCTGAAACAGAACGCGAGAAACAGAGGGGCTGCAACAGGGGGCGAGAAATGGAGGGGCTGAAACAGAGGGCGAGAAACAGAGGGGCTGAAACAGAGGGGCTGAAACTGTGGGGCTGAAACAGAGGGGCTGAAACAGAGGGCGAGAAACAGCGGGGCTGAAACAGAGGGGCTGAAACAGAGGGGCTGAAACAGAGGGCGAGAAACAGAGGGGGTGAAACAGAGGGGCTGAAACAGAGGGGCTGAAACAGAGGGCGAGAAACAGAGGGGCTGAAACAGAGGGGCTGAAACAGAGGGGCTGAATCAGAGGGCGAGAAACAGAGGGGCTGAAACAGAGGGGCTGAAACAGTTTGGCTGAAACATTTTGTGAGAAACAGAGGGCGAGAAACAGAGAGCGAGAAACAGAGTGGCTGAAACATAGGGGCTGAAACAGAGGGCGAGAAACAGCGGGGCTGAAACGGAGGGTCTGAAACAGAGGGGCTGAAACAGGGGGCGAGAAACGGAGGGGCTGAAATAGAGGGCGAGAAACAGAGGGGTTGAAACAGAGGGTGAGAAACAGAGTGCGAGAAAAAGAAGGGCTGAAACAGAGGGCGAGAAACAGAGGGGCTGAAACAGAGGGGCTAAAACAGGGGGCGAGAAACGGAGGGGCTGAAATAGAGGGCGAGAAACAGAGGGGTTGAAACAGAGGGTGAGAAACAGAGTGCGAGAAAAAGAAGGGCTGAAACAGAGGGCGAGAAACAGAGGGGCTGAAACAGAGGGGCTGAAACAGAGGGGCTAAAACAGCGGGACTGAAACAGAGGGTGAGAAACAGAGGGGCTGAAAAAGAGGGTGAGAAACAGAGGGGCTGAAACAGAGGGGCTAAAACAGAGGGTGAGAAACCGAGGGGCTAAAACAGAGGGTGAAAAACAGAGTGCGAGAAACAGAGGGGCTGAAACAGAGGGCGAGAAACAGAGGGTCTGAAACAGAGGGTCTGAAACAGAGGGCGAGAAACAGAGGCGCTGAAACAGAGCGGCTGAAACAGAGGTCGAGAAACAGAGGTGCTGAAACAGAGGGGCTGAAACAGAGTGCGAGAAAGAGAGGTGCTGAAACAGAGTGTGAGAAACAGAGGGGCTGAAAAAATGGGCTGAAACAGAGAGCGAGAAACAGATGGGCTGAAACAAAGGGGCTGAAACAGTTTGGCTGAAACATTTTGTGAGAAACAGAGGGCGAGAAACAGGGGGCGAGAAAAGGAGGGGCTGAATCAGAGGGGCTGAAACGGAGCGGCTGAAACAGAGGGTCTGAAACATAGGGCGAGAGACAGAGGGCGAGAATCGGAAGACCTGAAACAGAGGGCGAGAAGCAGAGGGTCTGAAACAGAGGGGCTGAAACAGAGGGCGAGAAACAGAACGCGAGAAACAGAGGGTCTGAAACAGAGTGTCTGAAACAGAGGGGCTGAAACAGAGGGTGAGAAACAGAGGGGCTGAAACAGAGTGCGAGAAACAGAGGGGCTGAAACAGAGGGGCTGAAACAGTTTGGCTGAAACATTTTGTGAGAAACAGAGGGCGAGAAACAGAGAGCGAGAAACAGAGTGGCTGAAACATAGGGGCTGAAACAGAGGGCGAGAAACAGCGGGGCTGAAACGGAGGGTCTGAAACAGAGGGGCTGAAACAGGGGGCGAGAAACGGAGGGGCTGAAATAGAGGGCGAGAAACAGAGGGGTTGAAACAGAGGGTGAGAAACAGAGTGCGAGAAAAAGAAGGGCTGAAACAGAGGGCGAGAAACAGAGGGGCTGAAACAGAGGGGCTAAAACAGGGGGCGAGAAACGGAGGGGCTGAAATAGAGGGCGAGAAACAGAGGGGTTGAAACAGAGGGTGAGAAACAGAGTGCGAGAAAAAGAAGGGCTGAAACAGAGGGCGAGAAACAGAGGGGCTGAAACAGAGGGGCTGAAACAGAGGGGCTAAAACAGCGGGACTGAAACAGAGGGTGAGAAACAGAGGGGCTGAAAAAGAGGGTGAGAAACAGAGGGGCTGAAACAGAGGGGCTAAAACAGAGGGTGAGAAACCGAGGGGCTAAAACAGAGGGTGAAAAACAGAGTGCGAGAAACAGAGGGGCTGAAACAGAGGGCGAGAAACAGAGGGTCTGAAACAGAGGGTCTGAAACAGAGGGCGAGAAACAGAGGCGCTGAAACAGAGCGGCTGAAACAGAGGTCGAGAAACAGAGGTGCTGAAACAGAGGGGCTGAAACAGAGTGCGAGAAAGAGAGGTGCTGAAACAGAGTGTGAGAAACAGAGGGGCTGAAAAAATGGGCTGAAACAGAGAGCGAGAAACAGATGGGCTGAAACAAAGGGGCTGAAACAGTTTGGCTGAAACATTTTGTGAGAAACAGAGGGCGAGAAACAGGGGGCGAGAAAAGGAGGGGCTGAATCAGAGGGGCTGAAACGGAGCGGCTGAAACAGAGGGTCTGAAACATAGGGCGAGAGACAGAGGGCGAGAATCGGAAGACCTGAAACAGAGGGCGAGAAGCAGAGGGTCTTAAACAGAGGGGCTGAAACAGAGGGCGAGAAACAGAACGCGAGAAACAGAGGGTCTGAAACAGAGTGTCTGAAACAGAGGGGCTGAAACAGAGGGTGAGAAACAGAGGGGCTGAAACAGAGTGCGAGAAACAGAGGGTCTGAAACAGAGGGGCTGAAACAGAGGGCGAGAAACAGAGGGGCTGAAACAGAGGGCGAGAATCCGAAGAGTTGAAACAGAGGGCGAGAAGCAGAGGGTCTGAAAAAGTGGGTCTGAAACAGAGGGGCTGAAACAGAGGGCTGAAACGGAGCGGCTGAAACAGAGGGGCTGAAACATAGGGCGAGAGACAGAGGGCGAGAATCCGAAGAGCTGAAACAGAGGGCGAGAAGCAGAGGGTCTGAAACAGAGGGTCTGAAACAGAGGGGCTGAAACAGAGGGCGAGAAACAGAGGGGCTGAAACAGAGGGCGAGAAACAGAGGGTCTGAAACAGAGTGTCTGATACAGAGGGGCTGAAACAGAGGGCGAGAAACAGAGGGGCTGAAACAGAGGGCGAGAAACAGAGGGTCTGAAACAGAGGGGCTGAAACAGAGGGCGAGAAACAGAACGCGAGAAACAGAGGGTCTGAAACAGAGTGTCTGAAACAGAGGGGCTGAAACAGAGGGAGAGAAACAGAGGGACTGAAACAGAGGGCGAGAAATAGAGGGTCTGAAACAGAGGGGCTGAAACAGAGGGGCTGAAACAGAGGGCGAGAAACAGAACGCGAGAAACAGAGGGTCTGAAACAGAGTGTCTGAAACAGAGGGGCTGAAACAGAGGGAGAGAAACAGAGGGACTGAAACAGAGGGCGAGAAATAGAGGGTCTGAAACAGAGGGGCTGAAACAGAGGGCGAGAAACAGAATGGGCTGAAACAGAGGGGCTGAAACAGAGGGCGAGAAACAGAGGGGCTGAAACAGAGGGGCTGAAACAGAGGGTGAGAAACAGAGGGGCTGCAACAGTGGGCGAGAAATGGAGGGGCTGAAACAGAGGGCGAGAAACAGAGGGGCTGAAACAGAGGGGCTGAAACAAAGGGGCTGAAACAGAAGGGCTGAAACAGAGGGCGAGAAACAGCGGGGCTGAAACAGAGGGGCTGAAACAGAGGGGCTGAAACAGAGGGCGAGAAACAGAGGGGGTGAAACAGAGGGGCTGAAACAGAGGGGCTGAAACAGAGGGCGAGAAACAGAGGGGCTGAAACAGAGGGGCTGAAACAGAGGGGCTGAATCAGAGGGCGAGAAACAGAGGGGCTGAAACAGAGGGGCTGAAACAGTTTGGCTGAAACATTTTGTGAGAAACAGAGGGCGAGAAACAGAGAGCGAGAAACAGAGTGGCTGAAACATAGGGGCTGAAACAGAGGGCGAGAAACAGCGGGGCTGAAACGGAGGGTCTGAAACAGAGGGGCTGAAACAGGGGGCGAGAAACGGAGGGGCTGAAATAGAGGGCGAGAAACAGAGGGGTTGAAACAGAGGGTGAGAAACAGAGTGCGAGAAAAAGAAGGGCTGAAACAGAGGGCGAGAAACAGAGGGGCTGAAACAGAGGGGCTAAAACAGGGGGCGAGAAACGGAGGGGCTGAAATAGAGGGCGAGAAACAGAGGGGTTGAAACAGAGGGTGAGAAACAGAGTGCGAGAAAAAGAAGGGCTGAAACAGAGGGCGAGAAACAGAGGGGCTGAAACAGAGGGGCTGAAACAGAGGGGCTAAAACAGCGGGACTGAAACAGAGGGTGAGAAACAGAGGGGCTGAAAAAGAGGGTGAGAAACAGAGGGGCTGAAACAGAGGGGCTAAAACAGAGGGTGAGAAACCGAGGGGCTAAAACAGAGGGTGAAAAACAGAGTGCGAGAAACAGAGGGGCTGAAACAGAGGGCGAGAAACAGAGGGTCTGAAACAGAGGGTCTGAAACAGAGGGCGAGAAACAGAGGCGCTGAAACAGAGCGGCTGAAACAGAGGTCGAGAAACAGAGGTGCTGAAACAGAGGGGCTGAAACAGAGTGCGAGAAAGAGAGGTGCTGAAACAGAGTGTGAGAAACAGAGGGGCTGAAAAAATGGGCTGAAACAGAGAGCGAGAAACAGATGGGCTGAAACAAAGGGGCTGAAACAGTTTGGCTGAAACATTTTGTGAGAAACAGAGGGCGAGAAACAGGGGGCGAGAAAAGGAGGGGCTGAATCAGAGGGGCTGAAACGGAGCGGCTGAAACAGAGGGTCTGAAACATAGGGCGAGAGACAGAGGGCGAGAATCGGAAGACCTGAAACAGAGGGCGAGAAGCAGAGGGTCTGAAACAGAGGGGCTGAAACAGAGGGCGAGAAACAGAACGCGAGAAACAGAGGGTCTGAAACAGAGTGTCTGAAACAGAGGGGCTGAAACAGAGGGTGAGAAACAGAGGGGCTGAAACAGAGTGCGAGAAACAGAGGGGCTGAAACAGAGGGGCTGAAACAGTTTGGCTGAAACATTTTGTGAGAAACAGAGGGCGAGAAACAGAGAGCGAGAAACAGAGTGGCTGAAACATAGGGGCTGAAACAGAGGGCGAGAAACAGCGGGGCTGAAACGGAGGGTCTGAAACAGAGGGGCTGAAACAGGGGGCGAGAAACGGAGGGGCTGAAATAGAGGGCGAGAAACAGAGGGGTTGAAACAGAGGGTGAGAAACAGAGTGCGAGAAAAAGAAGGGCTGAAACAGAGGGCGAGAAACAGAGGGGCTGAAACAGAGGGGCTAAAACAGGGGGCGAGAAACGGAGGGGCTGAAATAGAGGGCGAGAAACAGAGGGGTTGAAACAGAGGGTGAGAAACAGAGTGCGAGAAAAAGAAGGGCTGAAACAGAGGGCGAGAAACAGAGGGGCTGAAACAGAGGGGCTGAAACAGAGGGGCTAAAACAGCGGGACTGAAACAGAGGGTGAGAAACAGAGGGGCTGAAAAAGAGGGTGAGAAACAGAGGGGCTGAAACAGAGGGGCTAAAACAGAGGGTGAGAAACCGAGGGGCTAAAACAGAGGGTGAAAAACAGAGTGCGAGAAACAGAGGGGCTGAAACAGAGGGCGAGAAACAGAGGGTCTGAAACAGAGGGTCTGAAACAGAGGGCGAGAAACAGAGGCGCTGAAACAGAGCGGCTGAAACAGAGGTCGAGAAACAGAGGTGCTGAAACAGAGGGGCTGAAACAGAGTGCGAGAAAGAGAGGTGCTGAAACAGAGTGTGAGAAACAGAGGGGCTGAAAAAATGGGCTGAAACAGAGAGCGAGAAACAGATGGGCTGAAACAAAGGGGCTGAAACAGTTTGGCTGAAACATTTTGTGAGAAACAGAGGGCGAGAAACAGGGGGCGAGAAAAGGAGGGGCTGAATCAGAGGGGCTGAAACGGAGCGGCTGAAACAGAGGGTCTGAAACATAGGGCGAGAGACAGAGGGCGAGAATCGGAAGACCTGAAACAGAGGGCGAGAAGCAGAGGGTCTTAAACAGAGGGGCTGAAACAGAGGGCGAGAAACAGAACGCGAGAAACAGAGGGTCTGAAACAGAGTGTCTGAAACAGAGGGGCTGAAACAGAGGGTGAGAAACAGAGGGGCTGAAACAGAGTGCGAGAAACAGAGGGTCTGAAACAGAGGGGCTGAAACAGAGGGCGAGAAACAGAGGGGCTGAAACAGAGGGCGAGAATCCGAAGAGTTGAAACAGAGGGCGAGAAGCAGAGGGTCTGAAAAAGTGGGTCTGAAACAGAGGGGCTGAAACAGAGGGCTGAAACGGAGCGGCTGAAACAGAGGGGCTGAAACATAGGGCGAGAGACAGAGGGCGAGAATCCGAAGAGCTGAAACAGAGGGCGAGAAGCAGAGGGTCTGAAACAGAGGGTCTGAAACAGAGGGGCTGAAACAGAGGGCGAGAAACAGAGGGGCTGAAACAGAGGGCGAGAAACAGAGGGTCTGAAACAGAGTGTCTGATACAGAGGGGCTGAAACAGAGGGCGAGAAACAGAGGGGCTGAAACAGAGGGCGAGAAACAGAGGGTCTGAAACAGAGGGGCTGAAACAGAGGGCGAGAAACAGAACGCGAGAAACAGAGGGTCTGAAACAGAGTGTCTGAAACAGAGGGGCTGAAACAGAGGGAGAGAAACAGAGGGACTGAAACAGAGGGCGAGAAATAGAGGGTCTGAAACAGAGGGGCTGAAACAGAGGGCGAGAAACAGAACGCGAGAAACAGAGGGTCTGAAACAGAGTGTCTGAAACAGAGGGGCTGAAACAGAGGGAGAGAAACAGAGGGACTGAAACAGAGGGCGAGAAATAGAGGGTCTGAAACAGAGGGGCTGAAACAGAGGGCGAGAAACAGAATGGGCTGAAACAGAGGGGCTGAAACAGAGGGCGAGAAACAGAGGGGCTGAAACAGAGGGGCTGAAACAGAGGGTGAGAAACAGAGGGGCTGCAACAGTGGGCGAGAAATGGAGGGGCTGAAACAGAGGGCGAGAAACAGAGGGGCTGAAACAGAGGGGCTGAAACAAAGGGGCTGAAACAGAAGGGCTGAAACAGAGGGCGAGAAACAGCGGGGCTGAAACAGAGGGGCTGAAACAGAGGGCGAGAAACAGAGGGGCTGAAACAGAGGGCGAGAAACAGAGGGGCTGAACCAGAGGTGCTGAAACAGAGGGCGAGAAACAGAGGGGCTGAAACAGTGGGCGAGAAACAGAGGGGCTGAAACAGAGGGGCTGAAACAGAGGGGCTGAATCAGAGGGCGAGAAACAGAGGGGCTGAAACAAAGGGGCTGAAACAGTTTGGCTGAAACATTTTGTGAGAAACAGAGGGCGAGATACAGAGAGTGAGAAACAGAGGGGCTGAAACAGAACGCGAGAAACAGGGGGGCTGAAACAGAGGGCGAGAAACAGAGGGGCTGAAACAGAGGGCGAGAAATAGAGGGTCTGAAACAGAGGGGCTGAAACAGAGGGCGAGAAACAGAATGGGCTGAAACAGAGGGGCTGAAACAGAGGGCGAGAAACAGAGGGGCTGAAACAGAGGGGCTGAAACAGAGGGTGAGAAACAGAGGGGCTGCAACAGGGGGCGGGAAATGGAGGGGCTGAAACAGAGGGTGAGAAACAGAATGGGCTGAAACAGAGGGGCTGAAACAGAGGGCGAGAAACAGAGGGGCTGAAACAGAGGGGCTGAAACAGAGGGTGAGAAACAGAGGGGCTGCAACAGTGGGTGAGAAATGGAGGGGATGAAACAGAGGGCGAGAAACAGAGGGGCTGAAACAGAGGGGCTGAAACAAAGGGGCTGAAACAGAAGGGCTGAAACAGAGGGCGAGAAACAGCGGGGCTGAAACATAGGGGCTGAAACAGAGGGGCTGAAACAGAGGGCGAGAAACAGAGGGGCTGCAACAGGGGGCGGGAAATGGAGGGGCTGAAACAGAGGGCGAGAAACAGAATGGGCTGAAACAGAGGGGCTGAAACAGAGGGCGAGAAACAGAGGGGCTGAAACAGAGGGGCTGAAACAGAGGGTGAGAAACAGAGGGGCTGCAACAGTGGGCGAGAAATGGAGGGGCTGAAACAGAGGGCGAGAAACAGAGGGGCTGAAACAGAGGGGCTGAAACAAAGGGGCTGAAACAGAAGGGCTGAAACAGAGGGCGAGAAACAGCGGGGCTGAAACAGAGGGGCTGAAACAGAGGGCGAGAAACAGAGGGGCTGAAACAGAGGGCGAGAAACAGAGGGGCTGAACCAGAGGCGCTGAAACAGATGGCGAGAAACAGAGGGGCTGAAACAGTGGGCGAGAAACAGAGGGGCTGAAACAGAGGGGCTGAAACAGAGGGGCTGAATCAGAGGGCGAGAAACAGAGGGGCTGAAACAAAGGGGCTGAAACAGTTTGGCTGAAACATTTTGTGAGAAACAGAGGGCGAGATACAGAGAGTGAGAAACAGAGGGGCTGAAACAGAACGCGAGAAACAGGGGGGCTGAAACAGAGGGCGAGAAACAGAGGGGCTGAAAAAGAGGGCGAGAAATAGAGGGTCTGAAACAGAGGGGCTGAAACAGAGGGCGAGAAACAGAATGGGCTGAAACAGAGGGGCTGAAACAGAGGGCGAGAAACAGAGGGGCTGAAACAGAGGGGCTGAAACAGAGGGTGAGAAACAGAGGGGCTGCAACAGGGGGCGGGAAATGGAGGGGCTGAAACAGAGGGCGAGAAACAGAGGGGCTGAAACAGAGGTGCTGAAACAGAGGGGCTGAAACAGAGGGCGAGAAACAGCGGGGCTGAAACAGAGGGGCTGAAACAGAGGGCGAGAAACAGAGGGGCTGAAACAGAGGGCGAGAAACAGAGGGGCTGAACCAGAGGGGCTGAAACAGGGGGCGAGAAACAGAGGGGCTGAAACAGAGGGCGAGAAACAGAGGGGCTGAATCAGAGGGCGAGAAACAGAGGGGCTGAATCAGAGGGCGAGAAACAGAGGGGCTGAAACAGAGGGGCTGAAACAGAGGGGCTGAAATAGAGGGCGAGAAACAGAGGGGCTGAAACATAGGGCGGGAAACAGAACGCGAGAAACAGAGTGTCTGAAACAGAGTGTCTGAAACAGAGGGGCTGAAACAGAGGGCGAGAAACAGAGGGGCTGAAACAGAGGGCGTGAAATAGAGGGTCTGAAACAGAGGGGCTGAAACAGAGGGCGAGAAACAGAATGGGCTGAAACAGAGGGGCTAAAACAGAGGGTGAGAAACAGAGGGGCTGAAACAGAGGGGCTGAAACAGAGGGTGTGAAACAGAGGGGCTGCAACAGGGGGCGAGAAATGGATGGGCTGAAACAGAGGGCGAGAAACAGAGGGGCTGAAACAGAGGGGCTGAAACAGAGGGGCTGAAACAGAGGGGTTGAATCAGAGGGCGAGAAACAGCGGGGCTGTAACAGAGGGGCTGTAACAGAGGGCGAGAAACAGAGGGGCTGAAACAGAGGGCGAGAAACAGAGGGGCTGAACCAGAGGGGCTGAAACAGAGGGCGAGAAACAGAGGGGCTGAAACAGAGGGCGAGAAACAGAGGGGATGAAACAGAGGGGCTGAAACAGAGGGGCTGAATCAGAGGGCGAGAAACAGAGGGGCTGAAACAGAGGGGCTGAAACAGTTTGGCTGAAACATTTTGTGAGAAACAGAGGGCGAGAAACAGAGAGCGAGAAACAGAGGGGCTGAAACAGAACGCGAGAAACCTAGGGTCTGAAACAGAGGGTCTGAAACAGAGGGGCTGAAACAGAGTGCGAGAAACAGAGTGCGAGAAACAGAGGGTTGAAACAGAACGCGAGAAACAGAGGGGCTGAAACAGAACGCGAGAAACAGAGGGTCTGAAACAGAGGGTCTGAAACAGAGGGGCTCAAACAGAGGGCGAGAAATAGAGGGGCTGAAAAAGTGGATGAGAAACAGAGGGGCTGAAACAGAGGGGCTGACTCAGAGGGCGAGAAACAGAGGGCCTGAAACAGGGGGCGAGAAACGGAGGGGATGAAACAGAGGGCGAGAAACAGAGGGGCTGAAACAGAGGGGCTGAAACAGGGGGCGAGAAATGGAGGGGCTGAAACAGAGTGCGAGAAACAGAGGGGCTGAAACAGGGGGCGAGAAACAGAGGGGCTGAAACAGAGGGCGAGAAACAGAGGGGCTGAAACAGAGGAGCTGAAACAGAGGGCGAGACACAGCGGGGCTGAAACAGAGGGGCTGAAACAGAGGGCGAGAAATAGAGGGGCTGAAACAGAGGGGCTGAAACAGAGGGCGAGAAACAGAATGGGCTGAAACAGAGGGGCTGAAACAGAGGGCGAGAAACAGAGGGGCTGAAACAGAGGGGCTGAAACAGAGGGTGAGAAACAGAGGGGCTGCAACACGGGGCGAGAATGGAGGGGCTGAAACAGAGGGCGAGAAACAGAGGGGCTGAATCAGAGGGCGAGAAACAGAGGGGCTGAAACAGAGGGGCTGAAACAGAGGGGTTGAATCAGAGGGCGAGAAACAGAGGGGCTGAAACATAGGGCGAGAAACAGAACGCGAGAAACAGAGGGGCTGAAACAGAGTGTCTGAAACAGAGGGGCTGAAACAGAGGGCGAGAAACAGAGGGGCTGAAACAGAGGGCGAGAAATAGAGGGTCTGAAACAGAGGGGCTGAAACAGAGGGGCTGAAACAGAGGGCGAGAAACAGAGGGGCTGAAACAGAGGGCGAGAAATAGAGGGTCTGAAACAGAATGGGCTGAAACAGAGGGGCTAAAACAGAGGGCGAGAAACAGAGGGGCTGAAACAGAGGGGCTGAAACAGAGGGTGAGAAACAGAGGGGCTGCAACAGGGGGCGAGAAATGGATGGGCTGAAACAGAGGGCGAGAAACAGAGGGGCTGAAACAGAGGGGCTGAAACAGAGGGGTTGAATCAGAGGGCGAGAAACAGCGGGGCTGTAACAGAGGTGCTGAAACAGAGGGCGAGAAACAGAGGGGCTGAAACAGAGGGCGAGAAACAGAGGGGCTGAACCAGAGGGGCTGAAACAGAGGGCGAGAAACAGAGGGGCTGAAACAGAGGGCGAGAAACAGAGGGGATGAAACAGAGGGGCTGAAACAGAGGGGCTGAATCAGAGGGCGAGAAACAGAGGGGCTGAAACAGAGGGGCTGAAACAGTTTGGCTGAAACATTTTGTGAGAAACAGAGGGCGAGAAACAGAGAGCGAGAAACAGAGGGGCTGAAACAGAACGCGAGAAACCGAGGGTCTGAAACAGAGGGTCTGAAACAGAGGGGCTGAAACAGAGTGCGAGAAACAGAGTGCGAGAAACAGAGGGGCTGAAACAGAACGCGAGAAACAGAGGGGCTGAAACAGAACGCGAGAAACAGAGGGTCTGAAACAGAGGGTCTGAAACAGAGGGGCTCAAACAGAGGGCGAGAAATAGAGGGGCTGAAAAAGTGGATGAGAAACAGAGGGGCTGAAACAGAGGGGCTGACTCAGAGGGCGAGAAACAGAGGGGCTGAAACAGGGGGCGAGAAACGGAGGGGATGAAACAGAGGGCGAGAAACAGAGGGGCTGAAACAGAGGGGCTGAAACAGGGGGCGAGAAATGGAGGGGCTGAAACAGAGTGCGAGAAACAGAGGGGCTGAAACAGGGGGCGAGAAACAGAGGGGCTGAAACAGAGGGCGAGAAACAGAGGGGCTGAAACAGAGGAGCTGAAACAGAGGGCGAGACACAGCGGGGCTGAAACAGAGGGGCTGAAACAGAGGGCGAGAAATAGAGGGGCTGAAACAGAGGGGCTGAAACAGAGGGCGAGAAACAGAATGGGCTGAAACAGAGGGGCTGAAACAGAGGGCGAGAAACAGAGGGGCTGAAACAGAGGGGCTGAAACAGAGGGTGAGAAACAGAGGGGCTGCAACACGGGGCGAGAATGGAGGGGCTGAAACAGGGGGCGAGAAACAGAGGGGCTGAAGCAGAGGGGCTGAAACAGAGGGTGAGAAACAGAGGGGCTGCAACAGGGGGTGAGAATGGAGCGGCTGAAACAGAGGGCGAGAAACAGAGGGGCTGAAGCAGAGGGGCTGAAACAGAGGGGCTGAAACAGAGGGGCTGAAACAGAGGGCGAGAAAAAGCGGGGCTGAAACAGAGGGGCTGAAACAGAGGGTGAGAGACAGAGGGGCTGAAACAGAGGGCGAGAAACAGAGGGGCTGAACCAGAGGGGCTGAAACAGTGGGCGAGAAACAGAGGGGCTGAAACAGAGGGCGAAAAACAGAGGTCGAGAAACAGGGGGGCTGAAACAGTGGGGCTGAATCAGAGGGCGAGAAACAGAGGGGCTGAAACAGAGGGGCTGAAACAGTTTGGCTGAAACATTTTGTGAGAAACAGAGGGCGAGAAACAGAGGGGCTGAAACAGAGGGGCTGAAACAGAGGGGCTGAATCAGAGGGCGAGAAACAGAGGGGCTGAAACAGAGGGGCTGAAACAGTTTGGCTGAAACATTTTGTGAGAAACAGAGGGCGAGAAACAGAGACCGAGAAACAGAGTGGCTGAAACAGAACGTGAGAAACAGAAGGGCTGAAACAGAACGCGAGAAACCGAGGGTCTGAAACAGAGGGTCTGAAACAGAGGGGCTGAATCAGAGTGCGAGAAACAGAGTGCGAGAAACAGAGGGGCTGAAACAGAACGCGAGAAACAGAGTGGCTGAAACAGAACGCGAGAAACAGAGGGGCTGAAACAGAGGGGCTGAAACAGAGAGGCTTAAACAGACGGCGAGAAATAGATGGGCTGAAAAAGTGGATGAGAAACAGAGGGGCTGAAACAGAGGGGCTGACTCAGAGGGCGAGAAACAGAGGGGCTGAAACAGGGGGCGAGAAATGGAGGGGATGAAACAGAGGGCGAGAAACAGAGGGGCTGAAACAGAGGGGCTGAAACAGGGGGCGAGAAATGGAGGGGCTGAAACAGAGTGCGAGAAACAGAGGGGCTGAAACGGGGGCGAGAAACAGAGGGGCTGAAACAGAGGGCGAGAAACAGAGGGGCTGAAACAGAGGAGCTGAAACAGAGGGCGAGACACAGCGGGGCTGAAACAGAGGGGCTGAAACAGAGGGCGAGAAATAGAGGGGCTGAAACAGAGGGGCTGAAAAAGAGGGCGAGAAACAGAATGGGCTGAAACAGAGGGGCTGAAACAGAGGGCGAGAAACAGAGGGGCTGAAACAGAGGGGCTGAAACAGAGGGTGAGAAACAGAGGGGCTGAAACAGAGGGGCAGAAACAGAGGGGCTGAAGCAGAGGGGCTGAAACAGAGGGCGAGAAACAGCGGAGCTGAAACAGAGGGGCTGAAACAGAGGGCGAGAAACAGAGGGGCTGAAACAGAGGGCGAGAAACAGAGGGGCTGAAACAGAGGGGCTGAAACAGTGGGTGAGAAACAGAGGTCGAGAAACAGAGGGGCTGAAACAGTGGGGCTGAATCAGAGGGCGAGAAACAGAGGGGCTGAAACAGAGGGGCTGAAACTGTTTGGCTGAAACATTTTGTGAGAAACAAAGGGCGAGAAACAGAGAGCGAGAAACAGAGTGGCTGAAGCATAGGGGCGGAAACAGACTGTAAGAAATAGAGGGCGAGAAACAGAGCGGCTGAATCAGAGGGGCTGAAACAGTGGGCGAGAAATAGCGGGGCTGAAACAGAGGGGCTGAAACAGAGTGCGAGAAACAGAGGGGCTGAAACAGGGGGCGAGAAACGGAGGGGCTGAAATAGAGGGCGAGAAACAGAGGGGTTGAAACAGAGGGTGAGATGCAGAGTGCGAGAAAAAGAAGCGCTGAAACAGAGGGCGAGAAACAGAGGGGCTGAAACAGAGGGGCTGAAACAGAGGGGCTAAAACAGAGGGGCTGAAACTGAGGGCGAGAAACAGAGGGGCTGAAACAGAGGGCGAGAAACAGAGGTCGAGAAACAGAGTGGCTGAAACAGAGGGGCTGAATCAGGGGGCGAGATTCAGAGGGGCTGAAACAGAGGGGCTGAAACAGAGGGGCTGAAACAGAGGGCGAGAAACAGAGTGCGAGAAACAGAGGGGCTGATACAGAACGCGAGAAACAGAGGGGCTGAAACAGAACGCGAGAAACAGAGGGTCTGAAACAGAGGGTCTGAAACAGAGGGGCTGAAACAGAGGGCGAGAAATGGAGGGGATGAAATAGAGGGCGAGAAACAGAGGGGCTGAAACAGAGGGGCTGAAAGAGGGGGCGAGAAATGGAGGGGCTGAAACAGAGTGCGAGAAACAGAGGGGCTGAAACAGGGGGCGAGAAACAGAGGTGCTGAAACAGAGGGGCTGAAACAGAGGAGCAGAAACAGAGGGCGAGACACAGCGGGGCTGAAACAGAGGGGCTGAAACAGAGGGCGAGAAATAGAGGGGCTGAAACAGAGGGGCTGAAACAGAGGGCGAGAAACAGAGGAGTTGATACAGAGGGGCTGAAACAGAGGGTGAGAAACAGAGGGGCTGCAACAGGGGGCGAGAAATGGAGGGTCTGAAACAGAGGGCGAGAAGCAGAGGGGCTGAAACAGAGGGGCTGAAACAGAGGGGCTGAAACAGAGGGGCTGAAACAGAGGGCGAGAAACAGCAGGGCTGAAACAGAGGGGCTGAAACAGAGGGCGAGAAACAGAGGGGCTGAAACAGAGGGCGAGAAACAGTGGGGCTGAAACAGAGGGGCTGAAACAGAGGGCGAGAAACAGAGGGGCTGAAACAGAGGGCGAGAAACAGAGGTCGAGAAACAGAGGGGCTGAAACAGTGGGGCTGAATCAGAGGGCGAGAAACAGAGGGGCTGAAACAGAGGGGCTGAAACAGTTTGGCTGAAACATTTTGTGAGAAACAGAGGGCGAGAAACAGAGAGCGAGAAACAGAGTGGCTGAAACATACGGGCTGAAACAGAGTGTAAGAAACAGAGGGCGAGAAACAGAGGGTCTGAATCAGAGGGGCTGAAACAGAGGGCGAGAAACAGCGGGGATGAAACAAAGGGGCTGAAACAGAGTGCGAGAAACAGAGGGGCTGAAACATAGGGCGAGAAACAGAACGCGAGAAACAGAGGGTCTGAAACAGAGTGTCTGAAACAGAGGGGCTGAAACAGAGGGCGAGAAATAGAGGGTCTGAAACAGAACGCGAGAAACAGAGGGTCTGAAACAGAGGCTCTGAAACAGAGGGGCTGAAACAGAGGGCGAGAAATGGAGGGGATGAAACAGAGGGCGAGAAACACAGGGGCTGAAACAGACGGGCTGAAACAGGGGGCGAGAAATGGAGGGGCTGAAACAGAGTGCGAGAAACAGAGGGGCTGAAACAAGGGGCGAGAAACAGAGGGGCCGAAACAGAGGGGCTGAAACAGAGTAGCAGAAACAGAGGGTGAGACACAGCGGGGCTGAAACAGAGGGGCTGAAACAGAGGGGGAGAAATAGAGGGGCTGAAACAGAGGGGCTGAAACAGAGGGCGAGAAACAGAGGGGTTGATACAGAGGGGCTGAAACAGAGGGTGAGAAACAGAGGGGCTGCAACAGGGGGCGAGAAATGGAGGGTCTGAAACAGAGGGCGAGAAACAGAGGGGCTGAAACAGAGGGGCTGAAACAGAGGGGCTGAAACAGAGGGCGAGAAACAGCAGGGCTGAAACAGAGGGGCTGAAACAGAGGGCGAGAAACAGAGGGGCTGAAACAGAGGGCGAGAAACAGTGGGGCTGAAACAGAGGGGCTGAAACAGAGGGCGAGAAACAGAGGGGCTGAAACAGAGGGCGAGAAACAGAGGTCGAGAAACAGAGTGGCTGAAACAGTGGGGCTGAATCAGAGGGCGAGAAACAGAGGGGCTGAAACAGAGGGGCTGAAACAGTTTGGCTGAAACATTTTGTGAGAAGCAGAGGGCGAGAAACAGAGAGCGAGAAACAGAGTGGCTGAAACATAGGGGCTGAAACAGAGTGTAAGAAACAGAGGGCGAGAAACAGAGGGGTTGAATCAGAGGGGCTGAAACAGAGGGCGAGAAACAGCGGGGATGAAACAGAGGGGCTGAAACAGAGTGCGAGAAACAGAGGGGCTGAAACATAGGGCGAGAAACAGAACGCGAGAAACAGAGGGTCTGAAACAGAGTGTCTGAAACAGAGTGTCTGAAACAGAGGGCGAGAAACAGAGGGGCTGAAACAGAGGGCGAGAAATAGAGGGTCTGAAACAGAGGGGCTGAAACAGAGGGCGAGAAACAGAATGGGCTGAAACAGAGGGGCTGAAACAGAGGGCGAGAAACAGAGGGGCTGAAACAGAGGGGCTGAAACAGAGGGTGAGAAACAGAGGGGCTGCAACAGTGGGCGAGAAATGGATGGGCTGAAACAGAGGGCGAGAAACAGAGGGGCTGAAACAGAGGGGGTGAAACAGAGGGGCTGAAACGGAGGGGTTGAATCAGAGGGCGAGAAACAGCGGGGCTGAAACAGATGGGCTGTAACAGAGGGCGAGAAACAGAGGGGCTGAAACCGAGGGGTTGAAACAGAGGGGCTGAACCAGAGGGGCTGATACAGAGGGCGAGAAACAGAGGGGCTGAAACAGAGGGTGAGAAACAGAGGGGCTGAAACAGAGGGGCTGAATCAGAGGGTGAGAAACAGAGGCGCTGAAACAGAGGGGCTGAAACAGTTTGGCTGAAACATTTTGTGAGAAACAGAGGGCGAGAAACAGAGAGCGAGAAACAGAGGGGCTGAAACAGAACGCGAGAAACAGAGGGTCTGAAACAGAGGGTCTGAAACAGAGGGGCTGAAACAGAGTGCGAGAAACAGAGTGCGAGAAACAGAGGGGCTGAAACAGAGGGGCTGAAACGGAGGGGTTGAATCAGAGGGCGAGAAACAGCGGGGCTGAAACAGATGGGCTGTAACAGAGGGCGAGAAACAGAGGGGCTGAAACAGAGGGCGAGAAACAGAGGGGCTGAACCAGAGGGGCTGAAACAGAGGGCGAGAAACAGAGGGGCTGAAACAGAGGGCGAGAAACAGAGGGGCTGAAACAGAGGGGCTGAAACAGAGGGGCTGAATCAGAGGGTGAGAAACAGAGGCGCTGAAACAGAGGGGCTGAAACAGTTTGGCTGAAACATTTTGTGAGAAACAGAGGGCGAGTAACAGAGAGCGAGAAACAGAGGGGCTGAAACAGAGGGCGAGAAACAGAGGGTCTGAAACAGAGGGTCTGAAACAGAGGGGCTGAAACAGAGTGCGAGAAACAGAGTGCGAGAAACAGAGGGGCTGAAACAGAACGCGAGAAACAGAGGGGCTGAATCAGAACGCGAGAAACAGAGGGTCTGAAACAGAGGGGCTGAAACAGAGGGGCTGAAACAGAGGGCGAGAAATAGAGGGGCTGAAAAAGTGGATGAGAAACAGAGGGGCTGAAACAGAGGGGCTGACTCAGAGGGCGAGAAACAGAGGGGCTGAAACAGGGGGCGAGAAACAGAGGGGCTGAAACAGAGGGGCTGAAACAGGGGGCGAGAAATGGAGGGGCTGAAACAGAGTGCGAGAAACAGAGGGGCTGAAACAGGGGGCGAGAAACAGAGGGGCTGAAACAGAGGGCGAGAAACAGAGGGGCTGAAACAGAGGGCGAGAAACAGAGGGCGAGACACAGCGGGGCTGAAACAGAGGGGCTGAAACAGAGGGCGAGAAATAGAGGCTCTGTAACAGAGGGGCTGAAACAGAACGCGGGAAACAGAGGGTCTGAAACAGAGGGGCTGAAACAGAGGGCGAGAAATAGAGTGGCTGAAAAAGTGGATGAGAAACAGAGGGGCTGAAACAGAGGGGCTGACTCAGAGGGCGAGAAACAGAGGGGCTGAAACAGGGGG
Organism: Chiloscyllium punctatum; assembly: GCF_047496795.1. Taxonomy (NCBI): domain Eukaryota; kingdom Metazoa; phylum Chordata; class Chondrichthyes; order Orectolobiformes; family Hemiscylliidae; genus Chiloscyllium; species Chiloscyllium punctatum. Next base: position 771,076 of record NW_027309849.1, on the reverse strand, counting down.
CGAGAAATGGAGGGGATGAAACAGAGGGCGAGAAACAGAGGGGCTGAAACAGAGGGGCTGAAACAGGGGGCGAGAAACAGAGGGGCTGAAACAGAGGGCGAGAAACAGAGGGGCTGAAACAGAGGAGCTGAAACAGAGGGCGAGACACAGCGGGGCTGAAACAGAGGGGCTGAAACAGAGGGCGAGAAATAGAGGGGCTGAAACAGAGGGGCTGAAACAGAGGGCGAGAAACAGAATGGGCTGACACAGAGGGGCTATAACAGAGGGGCTGAAACAGAGGGGCTGAAACATAGGGGCTGAATCAGAGGGGCTGAAACAGAGGGCGAGAAACAGAGGGGCTGAAACAGAGGGGCTGAAACTGAGGGGCTGACAAAGAGGGCGAGAAACAGTGGGGCTGAAACAGAGGGGCTGAAACATAGTGGCTGAAACAGAGGGGCTAAAACAGAGTGGCTGAAACAGAGGGCGAGAAACAGAGGGGTGAAGCAGAGGGCGAGAAACAGAAGGGCAGAAACAGAGGGCGAGAAACAGAGGGGCTGAAACAGAGGGCGAGAAACAGAGGGCGAGAAACAGAGGGGCTGAAACAGTGGGGCTGAAACAGAGGGGCTGATACAGAGGGCGAGAAACAGAGGGGCTGAAACAGAGGGCGAAAAACAGAGGGGCTGAAACAGAGGGCGAGAAACAGAGGGTGAGAAACAGAGGGCGAGAAACAGTGGGGCTGAAACAGAGGGGCTATAACAGAGGGGCTGAAACAGATGGGCTGAAACAGAGGGGCTGAATCAGAGGGGCTGAAACAGAGGGCGAGAAACAGAGGGGCTGAAACAGAGGGGCTGAAACTGAGGGGCTGACAAAGAGGGCGAGAAACAGTGGGGCTGAAACAGAGGGGCTGAAACATAGTGGCTGAAACAGAGGGGCTAAAACAGAGTGGCTGAAACAGAGGGCGAGAAACAGAGGGGTGAAGCAGAGGGCGAGAAACAGAGGGGCGGAAACAGAGGGCGAGAAACAGAGGGGCTGAAACAGAGGGCGAGAAACAGAGGGTGAGAAACAGAGGGTGAGAAACAGAGGTGCTGAAACAGAGGGGCTGAAACAGAGGGCGAGAAACAGAGGGCGAGAAACAGAGGGGCTGAAACAGAGGGGCTGAAACAGAGGGGCTGATACAGAGGGCGAGAAACAGAGGGGCTGAAACAGAGGGCGAGAAACAGAGGGGCTGAAACAGAGTGGCTGAAACAGAGGGGCTGAAACAGAGGGGCTGATACAGAGGGGGAGAAACAGAGGGGCTGAAACAGAGGGCGAGAAACAGAGGGGCTGAAACAGAGGGCGAGAAACAGAGGGGCTGAAACAGAGGTGCTGAAACAGAGCTGCAGAAACAGAGGTGCTGAAACAGAGGGCGAGAAACAGAGAGGCTGAAACAGAGGGCGAGAAACAGAGGGGCTGAAACAGAGGGCGAGAAACAGAGGGGCTCAAACAGAGGGCGAGAAACAGAGGGGCTGAAACAGAGGGGCTGAAAAAGAGGGGCTGAAACAGAGGGTGAGAAACAGAGGGGCTGAAACAGAGGGCGAGAAACAGAGGGCGAGAAACAGAGGGACTGAAACAGAGGGCGAGAAACAGAGGGGCAGAAACAGAGGGCGATAAACAGAGGGGCTGAAACAGAGGGCAAGAGACAGAGGGGCTGAAACAGAGGAGCTGAAACAGAGGGCTAGAAACAGAGGTGCTGAAACAGAGGGGCTGAAACCGAGGGCGAGAAACAGAGGGGCTGAAACAGAGGGGCCGAAACAGAGGGTCTGAAACAAAGGGGCTGAAATAGAGGGGCTGAAACAGAGGGCGAGAAACAGAGGGGCTGAAACAGAGGGCGAGAAACAGAGGGGATGAAACAGAAGTGCGAGAAACAGAGGGGCTGAATCAGAGGGGCTGAAACAGAGGGCGAGAAACAGAGGGGCTGAAACAGAGGGCGAGCAACAGAGGGGCTGAAACAGAGGGGCTGAAACAGCGGGTGAGAAACAGAGGGGCTGAAACAGAGGGCGAGAAACAGAGGGGCTGAATCAGAGGGGATGATTCAGAGGGGCTGAAACAGACGGGCTGAATCAGAGGGGCTGAAACAGAGGGTGAGAAACAGAGGGGCAGAAACAGAGGGCGAGAAACAGAGGGGCTAAAACAGAGGGTCTGAAACAGAGAGCGCGAAACAAAGGGGCTGAAACAGAGGGCGAGAAACAGAGGGGCTGAAACAGAGGGGCTGAAACAGACGGGCTAAATCAGAGGGGCTGAAACAGAGGGGCTGAAACAGAGAGCGCGAAACAAAGGGGCTGAAACAGAGGGCGAGAAACAGAGGGGCTTAAACAGAGGGGCTGAAACAGAGGGGCTGAAACAGAGGGGCTGAAACCGAGGGCGAGAAAGAGAGGGGCTGAAACAGAGGGCGAGAAACAGAGGGGCTGAAACAGAGGGCAAGAAACACAGGGCGAGAAACAGAGGGACTGAAACAGAGGGGCTGAAACAGAGGGGCTGAAACAGAGGGCGAGAAACAGAGGGGCTGATACAGAGGGCGAGAAACAGAGGGTCTGAAACAGAGGACGAGAAACAGAGGGGCTGAAACAGAGGGGCTGAAACAGAGGGGCTGAAACAGAGGGGCTGAAACAGAGGGCGAGAAATAGAGGGGCTGAAACAGAGGGCGAGAAACGGAGGGTCTGTAACAGAGGGCGAGAAACAGAGCGGCTGAAACAGAGGTGCTGAAACAGAGGGGCTGAATCAGAGGGGCTGAACCAGAGGGGCTGAAACAGATGGCGATAAACAGAGGGGCTGAAACAGAGGGCGAGAAACAGAGGGCGAGAAATAGAGGCGCTGAAACACAGGGGCTGAAACAGAGGGGCTGATACAGAGGGCGAGAAACAGAGGGGCTGAAACAGAGGGCGAAAAACAGAGGGGCTGAAACAGAGGGCGAGAAACAGAGGGTGAGAAACAGAGGGCGAGAAACAGTGGGGCTGAAACAGAGGGGCTAAAACAGAGGGGCTGAAACAGAGGGGCTGAAACAGAGGGGCTGAATCAGAGGTGCTGAAACAGAGGGCGAGAAACAGAGGGGCTGAAACAGAGGGGCTGAAACAGAGTGGCTGAAATAGAGGGGTTAAAACAGTGTGGCTGAAACAGAGGGCGAGAAACAGAGGGGCTGAAGCAGAGGGTGAGAAACAGAGGGGCTGAAACAGAGGGCGAGAAACAGAGGGGCTGAAACAGAGGCGAGAAACAGAGGGTGAGAAACAGAGGGGCTGAAACAGTGGGGCTGAAACAGAGGGCGAGAAACAGAGGGGCTGAAACAGAGGGCAAGAAACAGAGGGCGAGAAACAGAGGGACTGAAACAGAGGGGCTGAAACAGAGGGGCAGAAACAGAGGGCGAGAAAAAGAGGGGCTGAAACAGAGGGCGAGAAACAGTGGGTCTGAAACAGAGGACGAGAAAGAGAGTGGCTGAAACAGAGAGGCTGAAACAGAGGGGCTGAAACAGAGGGCGAGAAATAGAGGGGCTGAAACAGAGGGCGAGAAACGGAGGGGCTGAAACAGAGGGCGAGAAACAGAGGGGCTGAAACAGAGGTGCTGAAACAGAGGTGCTGAATCAGAGGGGCTGAACAAGAGGGGCTGAAACAGATGGCGATAAACAGAGGGGCTGAAACAGAGGGCGAGAAACAGAGGGCGAGAAATAGAGGCACTGAAACACAGGGGCTGAAACAGAGGGGCTGATACAGAGGGCGAGAAACAGAGGGGCTGAAACAGAGGGCGAAAAACAGAGGGGCTGAAACAGAAGGCGAGAAACAGAGGGTGCGAAACAGAGGGCGAGAAACAGAGGGGCTGAAACAGAGGGGCTGAAACAGAGGGGCTGAAATAGAGGGGCTGATACAGAGGGCGAGAAACAGAGGGGCTGAAACAGAGGGCGAGAAACAGAGGGACTGAAACAGATGGCGAGAAACAGAGGGGCGGAAACAGAGGGGCTGAAACAGAGGGGCTGAAACAGAGAGCGATAAACAGAGAGGCTGAAACAGAGGGCGAGAAACAGAGGGTCTGAAACAGAGGGCGTGAAACAGAGGGGCTGAAACAGAGGGCGAGAAACAGAGGGGCTGAAACTGAGGGGCTGAAACAGAGGGGCTGAAACAGAGGGGCTGAAACCGAGGGCGAGAAAGAGAGGGGCTGAAACAGAGGGCGAGAAACAGAGGGGCTGAAACAGAGGGGCTGAAACAGCGGGTGAGAAACAGAGGGGCTGAAACAGAGGGCGAGAAACAGAGGGGCTGAATCAGAGGGGATGATTCAGAGGGGCTGAAACAGACGGGCTGAATCAGAGGGGCTGAAACAGAGGGTGAGAAACAGAGGGGCAGAAACAGAGGGCGAGAAACAGAGGGGCTAAAACAGAGGGTCTGAAACAGAGAGCGCGAAACAAAGGGGCTGAAACAGAGGGCGAGAAACAGAGGGGCTGAAACAGAGGGGCTGAAACAGACGGGCTAAATCAGAGGGGCTGAAACAGAGGGGCTGAAACAGAGAGCGCGAAACAAAGGGGCTGAAAGAGAGGGCGAGAAACAGAGGGGCTTAAACAGAGGGGCTGAAACAGAGGGGCTGAAACAGAGGGGCTGAAACCGAGGGCGAGAAAGAGAGGGGCTGAAACAGAGGGCGAGAAACAGAGGGGCTGAAACAGAGGGCAAGAAACACAGGGCGAGAAACAGAGGGACTGAAACAGAGGGGCTGAAACAGAGGGGCTGAAACAGAGGGCGAGAAACAGAGGGGCTGAAACAGAGGGCGAGAAACAGAGGGTCTGAAACAGAGGACGAGAAACAGAGGGGCTGAAACAGAGGGGCTAAAACAGAGGGGCTGAAACAGAGGGGCTGAAACAGAGGGCGAGAAATAGAGGGGCTGAAACAGAGGGCGAGAAACGGAGGGTCTGTAACAGAGGGCGAGAAACAGAGCGGCTGAAACAGAGGTGCTGAAACAGAGGGGCTGAATCAGAGGGGCTGAACCAGAGGGGCTGAAACAGATGGCGATAAACAGAGGGGCTGAAACAGAGGGCGAGAAACAGAGGGCGAGAAATAGAGGCGCTGAAACACAGGGGCTGAAACAGAGGGGCTGATACAGAGGGCGAGAAACAGAGGGGCTGAAACAGAGGGCGAAAAACAGAGGGGCTGAAACAGAGGGCGAGAAACAGAGGGTGAGAAACAGAGGGCGAGAAACAGTGGGGCTGAAACAGAGGGGCTAAAACAGAGGGGCTGAAACAGAGGGGCTGAAACAGAGGGGCTGAATCAGAGGTGCTGAAACAGAGGGCGAGAAACAGAGGGGCTGAAACAGAGGGGCTGAAACAGAGTGGCTGAAATAGAGGGGTTAAAACAGTGTGGCTGAAACAGAGGGCGAGAAACAGAGGGGCTGAAGCAGAGGGTGAGAAACAGAGGGGCTGAAACAGAGGGCGAGAAACAGAGGGGCTGAAACAGAGGCGAGAAACAGAGGGTGAGAAACAGAGGGGCTGAAACAGTGGGGCTGAAACAGAGGGCGAGAAACAGAGGGGCTGAAACAGAGGGCAAGAAACAGAGGGCGAGAAACAGAGGGACTGAAACAGAGGGGCTGAAACAGAGGGGCAGAAACAGAGGGCGAGAAACAGAGGGGCTGAAACAGAGGGCGAGAAACAGTGGGTCTGAAACAGAGGACGAGAAAGAGAGTGGCTGAAACAGAGAGGCTGAAACAGAGGGGCTGAAACAGAGGGCGAGAAATAGAGGGGCTGAAACAGAGGGCGAGAAACGGAGGGGCTGAAACAGAGGGCGAGAAACAGAGGGGCTGAAACAGAGGTGCTGAAACAGAGGGGCTGAATCAGAGGGGCTGAACAAGAGGGGCTGAAACAGATGGCGATAAACAGAGGGGCTGAAACAGAGGGCGAGAAACAGAGGGCGAGAAATAGAGGCACTGAAACACAGGGGCTGAAACAGAGGGGCTGATACAGAGGGCGAGAAACAGAGGGGCTGAAACAGAGGGCGAAAAACAGAGGGGCTGAAACAGAAGGCGAGAAACAGAGGGTGCGAAACAGAGGGCGAGAAACAGAGGGGCTGAAAGTGAGGGGCTGAAACAGAGGGGCTGAAATAGAGGGGCTGATACAGAGGGCGAGAAACAGAGGGGCTGAAACAGAGGGCGAGAAACAGAGGGACTGAAACAGATGGCGAGAAACAGAGGGGCGGAAACAGAGGGGCTGAAACAGAGGGGCTGAAACAGAGAGCGATAAACAGAGAGGCTGAAACAGAGGGCGAGAAACAGAGGGTCTGAAACAGAGGGCGTGAAACAGAGGGGCTGAAACAGAGGGCGAGAAACAGAGGGGCTGAAACTGAGGGGCTGAAACAGAGGGGCTGAAACAGAGGGGCTGAAACCGAGGGCGAGAAAGAGAGGGGCTGAAACAGAGGGCGAGAAACAGAGGGGCTGAAACAGAGGGCGAGAAACAGAGGGCGAGAAACAGAGGGACTGAAATAGAGTGGCTGAAACAGAGGGGCTGAAACAGAGGACGAGAAACAGAGGGGCTGAAACAGAGGGCGAGAAACAGAGGGTCTGAAACAGAGGACGAGAAACAGAGGGGCTGAAACAGCGGGGCTGAAACAGAGGGGCTGAAACAGAGGGGCTGAAACAGAGGGCGAGAAATAGAGGGGCTGAAACAGAGGGCGAGAAACAGAGGGGCTGAAACAGAGGGCGAGAAACAGAGGGGCTGAAACAGAGGGGCTGAAACAGAGGGGCTGAAACAGAGTGCGAGAAACAGAGGGGCTGAAACAGAAGGTGAGAAACAGAGGGGCTGAATCAGAGGGGCTGAAACAGAGGGCGAGAAACAGAGGGGCTGAAACAGAGGGCGAGAAACAGGGTGGCTGAAACAGAGGGGCTGAAACAAAGGGTGAGAAACAGAGGGGCTGAAACAGAGGGGGAGAAACAGAGGGGCTGAAACAGAGGGGCTGAAACAGAGGGGCTGAATCAGAGGGGCTGATTCAGAGGGGCTGAAACAGAGGGGCTGAATCAGAGGGGCTGAAACAAAGGGCGAGAAACAGAGGGGCAGAAACAGAGGGCGAGAAACAGGGGGGCTGAAACAGAGGGGCTGAAACACAGGGCGTGAAACAGAGGGGCTGAAATAGAGGGGCTGAAACAGAGGGGCTAAATCAGAGGGGCAGTAACAAAGGGGCTGAAACAGAGGGCGAGAAACAGAGAGGCTGAAACCGAGGGGCTGAAACAGAGGTTCTGAAACAGAGGGCTTGAAACAGAGGGGCTGAAACAGAGGGCGAGAAACAGAGGGGCTGAAACAGAGGGGCTGAAACAGAAGTGCTGAAACAGAGTGTCTGAAACAGAGGGCGAGAAACAGAGGGGCTGAATCTGAGGGGCTGAAACAGAGGGCGAGAAACAGAGGGGCTGAAACAGAGGGCGAGAAACAGAGGGCGAGAAACAGAGGGGCTGAAACAGAGGGTCTGAAACAGAGGGGCTGAAACAGAGGGGCTGATACAGAGGGCGAGAAACAGAGGGGCTGAAACAGAGGGCGAGAAACAGAGGGGCTGAAACAGAGGTTCTGAAACAGAGGTGCTGAAACAGAGGGGCTGAAACAGAGGGCGAGAAACAGAGAGGCTGAAACAGAGGGCGAGAAACAGAGGGGCTGAAACAGAGCGCGAGAAACAGAGGGGCTGAAACAGAGGGCGAGAAACAGAGGGGCTGAAACAGAGGGGCTGAAACAGACGGGCTGAAACAGAGGGCGAGAAACAGAGGGGCTGAAACAGAGGCCGGGAAACAGAGGGCGAGAAACAGAGGGACTGAAACAGAGGGCGAGAAACAGAGGGGCTGAAACAGAGGGCGATAAACAGAGGGGCTTAAACAGAGGGCGAGAAACAGAGGGGCTGAAACAGAGGGGCTGAAACAGAGGGGCTGAAACAGAGCGGCTGAAACAGAGGGCGAGAAATAGAGGGGCTGAAACAGAGGGCGAGAAACAGAGGGGCTGAAACAGAGGGCGAGAAACAGAGGGGCAGAAACAGTGGGGCTGAAACAGAGGGGCTGAAATAGAGGGGCTGAAACAGAGGGCGAGAAACAGAGGGGCTGGAACAGAGTGCGAGAAACAGAGGGGCTGAATCAGAGGGGCTGAAACAGAGGGCGAGAAACAGAGGGGCTGAAACAGAGGGCGAGAAACAGAGGGGCTGAAACAGAGGGTGAGAAACAGAGGGGCTGAAACAGAGGGCGAGAAACAGAGGGGCTGAAACAGAGGGGCTGAAACAGAGGGGCTGAATCAGAGGGGCTGAAACAGAGGGCGAGAAACAGAGGGGCAGAAACAGAGGGCGAGAAACAGAGGGGCTGAAACAGAGCGGCTGAAACAGAGGGCGAGAAACAGAGGGGCTGAAACAGAGTGCGAGAAACAGCGGGGCTGAAACAGAGGGGCTGAAACAGAGCGGCTGAATCAGAGGGGCTGAAACAGAGGGGCTGAAACAGAGGGCGAGAAACAGAGGGGCTGAAACAGAGGGGCTGAAACAGAGGGGCTGAATCAGAGGGGCTGATTCAGAGGGGCTGAAACAGAGGGGCTGAAATAGAGGGGCTGATACAGAGGGCGAGAAACAGAGGGGCTGAAACAGAGGGCGAGAAACAGAGGGACTGAAACAGATGGCGAGAAACAGAGGGGCGGAAACAGAGGGGCTGAAACAGAGGGGCTGAAACAGAGGGCGATAAACAGAGAGGCTGAAACAGAGGGCGAGAAAGAGAGGGGCTGAAACAGAGGGCGAGAAACAGAGGGGCTGAAACAGAGGGCGAGAAACAGAGGGCGAGAAACAGAGGGACTGAAATAGAGTGGCTGAAACAGAGGGGCTGAAACAGAGGACGAGAAACAGAGGGGCTGAAACAGAGGGCGAGAAACAGAGGGGCTGAAACAGAGGGCGAGAAACAGAGGGGCTGAAACAGAGGGCGAGAAACAGAGGGGCTGAAACAGAGGGGCTGAAACAGAGGGGCTGAAACAGAGTGCGAGAAACAGAGGGGCTGAAACAAAAGGCGAGAAACAGAGGGGCTGAATCAGAGGGGCTGAAACAGAGGGCGAGAAACAGAGGGGCTGAAACAGAGGACGAGAAACAGGGTGGCTGAAACAGAGGGGCTGAAACAGAGGGTGAGAAACAGAGGGGCTGAAACAGAGGGCGAGAAACAGAGGGGCTGAAACAGAGGGGCTGAAACAGAGGGGCTGAATCAGAGGGGCTGATTCAGAGGGGCTGAAACAGAGGGGCTGAATCAGAGGGGCTGAAACAAAGGGCGAGAAACAGAGCGGCTGAAACAGAGGGCGAGAAACAGGGGGGCTGAAACAGAGGGGCTGAAACAGAGGGCGCAAAACAGAGGGGCTGAAACAGAGGGCGATAAACAGAGGGGCTGAAACACAGGGGCTGAAACACAGGGGCTGAAACAGAGCGGCTGAAACAGAGGGCGAGAAATAGAGGGGCTGAAACAGAGGGCGAGAAACAGAGGGGCTGAAACAGAGGGCGAGAAACAGAGGGGCAGAAACAGAGGGGATGAAACAGAGGGGCTGAAATAGAGGGGCTGAAACAGAGGGCGAGAAACAGAAGGGCTGGAACAGAGTGCGAGAAACAGAGGGGCTGAATCAGAGGGGCTGAAACAGAGGGCGAGAAACAGAGGGGCTGAAACAGAGGGCGAGAAACAGAGGGGCTGAAACAGAGGGTGAGAAACAGAGGGGCTGAAACAGAGGGCGAGAAACAGAGGGGCTGAAACAGAGGGGCTGAAACAGAGGGGCTGAATCAGAGGTGCTGATTCAGAGGGGCTGAAACAGAGGGGCTGAATCAGAGGGGCTGAAACAGAGGGCGAGAAACAGAGGGGCAGAAACAGAGGGCGAGAAACAGAGGGGCTGAAACAGAGCGGCTGAAACAGAGGGCGAGAAACAGAGGAGCAGAAACAGAGGGCGAGAAACAGAGGGGCTGAAACAGAGGAGCTGAATCAGAGGGGCTGAAACACAGGGGCTGAAACAGAGGGAGAGAAACAGAGGGGCTGAATCAGAGGGGCTGAAACAGAAGTGCTGAAACAGAGGGGCTGAAACAGTGGTCGAGAAACAGAGGGGCTGAATCAGAGGGGCTGAATCGGAGGGGCTGAAACAGAAGGCGAGAAACAGAGGGGCAGAAACAGAGGGCGAGAAACAGAGGAGCTGAAACAGAGGGGCTCAAACAGAGAGCGCGAAACAGAGGGGCTGAAACAGAGGGCGAGAAACAGAGGGGCTGAAACAGACGGCGAGAAACAGAGGGGCAAAATCAGAGGGGCAGAAACAGAGGGCGAGAAACAGAGGCGCTAAAACACATTGGCGAGAAACAGAGGGGCTGAAACAGAGGGGCTGAGACAGAGGGGCTGAAACAGAGGGGCTGAAACAGAGGGCGAGAAACAGAGTGCGAGAAACAGAGGGGCTGAAACAGAGGGGCTGAAACAGAGGGGCTGAAATAGAGGGGCTGATACAGAGGGCGAGAAACAGAGGGGCTGAAACAGAGGGCGAGAAACAGAGGGACTGAAACAGATGGCGAGAAACAGAGGGGCGGAAACAGAGGGGCTGAAACAGAGGGACTGAAACAGAGGGCGATAAACAGAGAGGCTGAAACAGAGGGCGAGAAACAGAGGGTCTGAAACAGAGGGCGTGAAACAGAGGGGCTGAAACAGAGGGCGAGAAACAGAGGGGCTGAAACTGAGGGGCTGAAACAGAGGGGCTGAAACAGAGGGGCTGAAACCGAGGGCGAGAAAGAGAGGGGCTGAAACAGAGGGCGAGAAACAGAGGGGCTGAAACAGAGGTCGAGAAACAGAGGGCGAGAAACAGAGGGACTGAAATAGAGTGGCTGAAACAGAGGGGCTGAAACAGAGGACGAGAAACAGAGGGGCTGAAACAGAGGGCGAGAAACAGAGGGTCTGAAACAGAGGACGAGAAACAGATGGGCTGAAACAGCGGGCTGAAACAGAGGGGCTGAAACAGAGGGGCTGAAACAGAGGGCGAGAAATAGAGGGGCTGAAACAGAGGGCGAGAAACAGAGGGGCAGAAACAGAGGGGCTGAAACAGAGGGGCTGAAACAGAGTGCGAGAAACAGAGGGGCTGAAACAAAAGGCGAGAAACAGAGGGGCTGAATCAGAGGGGCTGAAACAGATGGCGAGAAACAGAGGGCGAGAAACAGGGTGGCTGAAACAGAGGGGCTGAAACAGAGGGTGAGAAACAGAGGGGCTGAAACAGAGGGCGAGAAACAGAGGGGCTGAAACAGAGGGGCTGAAACAGAGGGGCTGAATCAGAGGGGCTGATTCAGAGGGGCTGAAACAGAGGGGCTGAATCAGAGGGGCTGAAACAAAGGGCGAGAAACAGAGGGGCAGAAACAGAGGGCGAGAAACAGGGGGGCTGAAACAGAGGGGCTGAAACAGAGGGCGCAAAACAGAGGGGCTGAAACAGAGGGCGATAAACAGAGGGGCTGAAACAGAGGGGCTGAAACACAGGGGCTGAAACAGAGCGGCTGAAACAGAGGGCGAGAAATAGAGGGGCTGAAACAGAGGGCGAGAAACAGAGGGGCTGAAACAGAGGGCGAGAAACAGAGGGGCAGAAACAGAGGGGCTGAAACAGAGGGGCTGAAATAGAGGGGCTGAAACAGAGGGCGAGAAACAGAAGGGCTGGAACAGAGTGCGAGAAACAGAGGGGCTGAATCAGAGGGGCTGAAACAGAGGGCGAGAAACAGAGGGGCTGAAACAGAGGGCGAGAAACAGAGGGGCTGAAACAGAGGGCGAGAAACAGAGGGGCTGAAACAGAGGGGCTGAAACAGAGGGGCTGAATCAGAGGTGCTGATTCAGAGGGGCTGAAACAGAGGGGCTGAATCAGAGGGGCTGAAACAGAGGGCGAGAAACAGAGGGGCAGAAACAGAGGGCGAGAAACAGAGGGGCTGAAACAGAGCGGCTGAAACAGAGGGCGAGAAACAGAGGAGCTGAAACAGAGGGCGAGAAACAGAGGGGCTGAAACAGAGGGGCTGAAACAGAGGGTGAGAAACAGAGGGGCTGAAACAGAGGGCGAGAAACAGAGGGGCTGAAACAGAGGAGCTGAATCAGAGGGGCTGAAACACAGGGGCTGAAACAGAGGGCGAGAAACAGAGGGGCTGAATCAGAGGGGCTGAAACAGAAGTGCTGAAACAGAGGGGCTGAAACAGTGGTCGAGAAACAGAGGGGCTGAAACAGAGGGCGAGAAACAGAGGGGCTGAATCAGAGGGGCTGAAACAGAGGGCGAGAAACAGAGGGGCAGAAACAGAGGGCGAGAAACAGAGGGGCTGAAACAGAGCGGCTGAAACAGAGGGCGAGAAACAGAGGGGCTGAAACAGAGGGCGAGAAACAGAGGGGCTGAAACAGAGGGGCTGAAACAGAGTGGCTGAAACAGAGGGCGAGAAACAGAGGGGCTGAAACAGAGGGGCTGAGACAGAGGGGCTGAAACAGAGGGGCTGAAACAGAGGGCGAGAAACAGAGTGCGAGAAACAGAGGGGCTGAAACAGAGGGGCTGAAACAGAGGGGCTGAAATAGAGGGGCTGATACAGAGGGCGAGAAACAGAGGGGCTGAAACAGAGGGCGAGAAACAGAGGGACTGAAACAGATGGCGAGAAACAGAGGGGCGGAAACAGAGGGGCTGAAACAGAGGGGCTGAAACAGAGGGCGATAAACAGAGAGGCTGAAACAGAGGGCGAGAAACAGAGGGTCTGAAACAGAGGGCGTGAAACAGAGGGGCTGAAACAGAGGGCGAGAAACAGAGGGGCTGAAACTGAGGGGCTGAAACAGAGGGGCTGAAACAGAGGGGCTGAAACCGAGGGCGAGAAAGAGAGGTGCTGAAACAGAGGGCGAGAAACAGAGGGGCTGAAACAGAGGGCGAGAAACAGAGGGCGAGAAACAGAGGGACTGAAATAGAGTGGCTGAAACAGAGGGGCTGAAACAGAGGACGAGAAACAGAGGGGCTGAAACAGAGGGCGAGAAACAGAGGGTCTGAAACAGAGGACGAGAAACAGATGGGCTGAAACAGCGGGGCTGAAACAGAGGGGATGAAACAGAGGGGCTGAAACAGAGGGCGAGAAATAGAGGGGCTGAAACAGAGGGCGAGAAACAGAGGGGCTGAAACAGAGGGCGAGAAACAGAGGGGCTGAAACAGAGTGCGAGAAACAGAGGGGCTGAAACAAAAGGCGAGAAACAGAGGGGCTGAATCAGAGGGGCTGAAACAGATGGCGAGAAACAGAGGGGCTGAAACAGAGGGCGAGAAACAGGGTGGCTGAAACAGAGGGGCTGAAACAGAGGGTGAGAAACAGAGGGGCTGAAACAGAGGGCGAGAAACAGAGGGGCTGAAACAGAGGGGCTGAAACAGAGGGGCTGAATCAGAGGGGCTGATTCAGAGGGGCTGAAACAGAGGGGCTGAATCAGAGGGGCTGAAACAAAGGGCGAGAAACAGAGGGGCAGAAACAGAGGGCGAGAAACAGGGGGGCTGAAACAGAGGGGCTGAAACAGAGGGCGCAAAACAGAGGGGCTGAAACAGAGGGCGATAAACAGAGGGGCTGAAACAGAGGGGCTGAAACACAGGGGCTGAAACAGAGCGGCTGAAACAGAGGGCGAGAAATAGAGGGGCTGAAACAGAGGGCGAGAAACAGAGGGGCTGAAACAGAGGGCGAGAAACAGAGGGGCAGAAACAGAGGGGCTGAAACAGAGGGGCTGAAATAGAGGGGCTGAAACAGAGGGCGAGAAACAGAAGGGCTGGAACAGAGTGCGAGAAACAGAGGGGCTGAATCAGAGGGGCTGAAACAGAGGGCGAGAAACAGAGGGGCTGAAACAGAGGGCGAGAAACAGAGGGGCTGAAACAGAGGGTGAGAAACAGAGGGGCTGAAACAGAGGGCGAGAAACAGAGGGGCTGAAACAGAGGGGCTGAAACAGAGGGGCTGAATCAGAGGTGCTGATTCAGAGGGGCTGAAACAGAGGGGCTGAATCAGAGGGGCTGAAACAGAGGGCGAGAAACAGAGGGGCAGAAACAGAGGGCGAGAAACAGAGGGGCTGAAACAGAGCGGCTGAAACAGAGGGCGAGAAACAGAGGAGCTGAAACAGAGGGCGAGAAACAGAGGGGCTGAAACAGAGGGGCTGAAACAGAGGGTGAGAAACAGAGGGGCTGAAACAGAGGGCGAGAAACAGAGGGGCTGAAACAGAGGAGCTGAATCAGAGGGGCTGAAACACAGGGGCTGAAACAGAGGGCGAGAAACAGAGGGGCTGAATCAGAGGGGCTGAAACAGAAGTGCTGAAACAGAGGGGCTGAAACAGTGGTCGAGAAACAGAGGGGCTGAAACAGAGGGCGAGAAACAGAGGGGCTGAATCAGAGGGGCTGAAACAGAGGGCGAGAAACAGAGGGGCAGAAACAGAGGGCGAGAAACAGAGGGGCTGAAACAGAGCGGCTGAAACAGAGGGCGAGAAACAGAGGGGCTGAAACAGAGGGCGAGAAACAGAGGGGCTGAAACAGAGGGGCTGAAACAGAGGGGCTGAAACAGAGGGTGAGAAACAGAGGGGCTGAAACAGAGGGCGAGAAACAGAGGGGCTGAAACAGAGGAGCTGAATCAGAGGGGCTGAAACACAGGGGCTGAAACAGAGGGAGAGAAACAGAGGGGCTGAATCAGAGGGGCTGAAACAGAAGGGCTGAAACAGAGGGGCTGAAACAGTGGGCGAGAAACAGAGGGGCTGAATCAGAGGGGCTGAATCAGAGGGGCTGAAACAGAGGGGCTGAAACAGAGGGCGAGAAACAGAGGGGCTGAAACAGAGGGGCTGAAACAGAGGGGCTGAATCAGAGGGGCTGATTCAGAGGGGCTGAAACAGAGGGGCTGAATCGGAGGGGCTGAAACAGAAGGCGAGAAACAGAGGGGCAGAAACAGAGGGCGAGAAACAGAGGAGCTGAAACAGAGGGGCTCAAACAGAGAGCGCGAAACAGAGGGGCTGAAACAGAGGGCGAGAAACAGAGGGGCTGAAACAGACGGCTAGAAACAGAGGGGCAAAATCAGAGGGGCAGAAACAGAGGGCGAGAAACAGAGGGGCTAAAACAGAGGGCGAGAAAAAGAGTGCGAGAAACAGAGGGGCTGAGACAGAGGGGCTGAAACAGAGGGGCTGAAATAGAGGGGCTGATACAGAGGGCGAGAAACAGAGGGGCTGAAACAGAGGGCGAGAAACAGAGGGACTGAAACAGATGGCGAGAAACAGAGGGGCGGAAACAGAGGGGCTGAAACAGAGGGGCTGAAACAGAGGGCGATAAACAGAGAGGCTGAAACAGAGGGCGAGAAACAGAGGGTCTGAAACAGAGGGCGTGAAACAGAGGGGCTGAAACAGAGGGCGAGAAACAGAGGGGCTGAAACTGAGGGGCTGAAACAGAGGGGCTGAAACAGAGGGGCTGAAACCGAGGGCGAGAAAGAGAGGGGCTGAAA
Organism: Chiloscyllium punctatum; assembly: GCF_047496795.1. Lineage (NCBI taxonomy): Eukaryota > Metazoa > Chordata > Chondrichthyes > Orectolobiformes > Hemiscylliidae > Chiloscyllium > Chiloscyllium punctatum. The sequence goes on along the minus strand of NW_027309849.1, from coordinate 755,657 downwards.
CAGAGGGCGAGAAACAGAGGGGCTGAAACAGAGGGCGAGAAACAGAGGGCGAGAAACAGAGGGACTGAAATAGAGTGGCTGAAACAGAGGGGCTGAAACAGAGGACGAGAAACAGAGGGGCTGAAACAGAGGGCGAGAAACAGAGGGTCTGAAACAGAGGACGAGAAACAGAGGGGCTGAAACAGCGGGGCTGAAACAGAGGGGCTGAAACAGAGGGGCTGAAACAGAGGGCGAGAAATAGAGGGGCTGAAACAGAGGGCGAGAAACAGAGGGGCTGAAACAGAGGGCGAGAAACAGAGGGGCTGAAACAGAGGTGCTGAAACAGAGTGCGAGAAACAGAGGGGCTGAAACAAAAGGCGAGAAACAGAGGGGCTGAATCAGAGGGGCTGAAACAGAGGGCGAGAAACAGAGGGGCTGAAACAGAGGGCGAGAAACAGGGTGGCTGAAACAGAGGGGCTGAAACAGATGGTGAGAAACAGAGGGGCTGAAACAGAGGGCGAGAAACAGAGGGGCTGAAACAGAGGGGCTGAAACAGAGGGGCTGAATCAGAGGGGCTGATTCAGAGGGGCTGAAACAGAGGGGCTGAATCAGAGGGGGTGAAACAAAGGGCGAGAAACAGAGGGGCAGAAACAGAGGGCGAGAAACAGGGGGGCTGAAACAGAGGGGCTGAAACAGAGGGCGCGAAACAGAGGGGCTGAAATAGAGGGGCTGAAACAGAGGGGCTAAATCAGAGGGGCAGTAACAAAGTGGCTGAAACAGAGGGCAAGAAACAGAGAGGCTGAAACAGAGGGGCTGAAACAGAGGGTCTGAAACAGAGGGCGAGAAACAGAGGGGCTGAAACAGTGGGCGAGAAACAGAGGGGCTGAAACAGAGGGGCTGAAACAGAAGGGCTGAAACAGAGGGGCTGAAACCGAGGGCGAGAAAGAGAGGGGCTGAAACAGAGGGCGAGAAACAGAGGGGCTGAAACAGAGGGCGAGAAACAGAGGGCGAGAAACAGAGGGACTGAAATAGAGTGGCTGAAACAGAGGGGCTGAAACAGAGGACGAGAAACAGAGGGGCTGAAACAGAGGGCGAGAAACAGAGGGTCTGAAACAGAGGACGAGAAACAGAGGGGCTGAAACAGCGGGGCTGAAACAGAGGGGCTGAAACAGAGGGGCTGAAACAGAGGGCGAGAAATAGAGGGGCTGAAACAGAGGGCGAGAAACAGAGGGGCTGAAACAGAGGGCGAGAAACAGAGGGGCTGAAACAGAGGGGCTGAAACAGAGGGGCTGAAACAGAGTGCGAGAAACAGAGGGGCTGAAACAAAAGGCGAGAAACAGAGGGGCTGAATCAGAGGGGCTGAAACAGAGGGCGATAAACAGAGGGGCTGAAACAGAGGGCGAGAAACAGGGTGGCTGAAACAGAGGGGCTGAAACAGAGGGTGAGAAACAGAGGGGCTGAAACAGAGGGCGAGAAACAGAGGGGCTGAAACAGAGGGGCTGAAACAGAGGGGCTGAAACAGAGAGCGCGAAACAGAGGGGCTGAAACAGAGGGGCTGAATCAGAGGGGGTGAAACAAAGGGCGAGAAACAGAGGGGCAGAAACAGAGGGCGAGAAACAGGGGGGCTGAAACAGAGGGGCTGAAACAGAGAGCGCGAAACAGAGGGGCTGAAATAGAGGGGCTGAAACAGAGGGGCTAAATCAGAGGGGCAGTAACAAAGTGGCTGAAACAGAGGGCGAGAAACAGAGAGGCTGAAACAGAGGGGCTGAAACAGAGGGTCTGAAACAGAGGGCGAGAAACAGAGGGGCTGAAACAGAGGGCGAGAAACAGAGGGGCTGAAACAGAGGGGCTGAAACAGAAGGGCTGAAACAGAGGGGCTGAGTCAGAGGGCGAGAAACAGAGGGCTGAATCAGAGGGGCTGAATCAGAGGGGCTGATTCAGAGGGGCTGAAACAGAGGGCGAGAAACAGAGGGGCTGAAAAAGAGGGCGAGAAACAGAGGGGGAGAAACAGAGGGGCTGAAACAGAGGGGCTGAAACAGAGGGGCTGAAATAGAGTGGCTGATACAGAGGGCGAGAAACAGAGGGGCTGAAACAGAGGGCGAGAAACAGAGGGGCAGAAACAGAGGGGCTGAAACAGAGGGGCTGAAATAGAGGGGCTGAAACAGAGGGCGAGAAACAGAGGGGCTGGAACAGAGTGCGAGAAACAGAGGGGCTGAATCAGAGGGGCTGAAACAGAGGGCGAGAAACAGAGGGGCTGAAACAGAGGGGCTGAAACAGAGGGGCTGAAACAGAGGGTGAGAAACAGAGGGGCTGAAACAGAGGGAGAGAAACAGAGGGGCTGAAACAGAGGGCGAGAAACAGAGGGGCTGAAACAGAGGAGCTGAATCAGAGGGGCTGAAACACAGGGGCTGAAACAGAGGGAGAGAAACAGAGGGGCTGAATCAGAGGGGCTGAAACAGAAGGGCTGAAACAGAGGGGCTGAAACAGTGGGCGAGAAACAGAGTGGCTGAATCAGAGGGTCTGAATCAGAGGGGCTGAAACAGAGGGGCTGAAACAGAGGGCGAGAAACAGAGGGGCTGAAACAGAGGGGCTGAAACAGAGGGGCTGAATCAGAGGGGCTGATTCAGAGGGGCTGAAACAGAGGGGCTGAATCGGAGGGGCTGAAACAGAAGGCGAGAAACAGAGGGGCAGAAACAGAGGGCGAGAAACAGAGGGGCTGAAACAGAGGGCGAGAAACAGAGGGTCTGAAACAGAGGACGAGAAACAGAGGGGCTGAAACAGCGGGGCTGAAACAGAGGGGCTGAAACAGAGTGGCTGAAACATAGGGCGAGAAATAGAGGGGCTGAAACAGAGGGCGAGAAACAGAGGGGCTGAAACAGAGGGCGAGACACAGAGGGGCTGAAACAGAGGGGCTGAAACAGAGGGGCTGAAACAGAGTGCGAGAAACAGAGGGGCTGAAACAAAAGGCGAGAAACAGAGGGGCTGAATCAGAGGGGCTGAAACAGAGGGCGAGAAACAGAGGGGCTGAAACAGAGGGCGAGAAACAGGGTGGCTGAAACAGAGGGGCTGAAACAGAGGGTGAGAAACAGAGGGGCTGAAACAGAGGGCGAGAAACAGAGGGGCTGAAACAGAGGGGCTGAAACAGAGGGGCTGAATCAGAGGGGCTGATTCAGAGGGGCTGAAACAGAGGGGCTGAATCAGAGGGGCTGAAACAAAGGGCGAGAAACAGAGGGGCAGGAACAGAGGGCGAGAAACAGGGGGGCTGAAACAGAGGGGCTGAAACAGAGGGCGCGAAAGAGAGAGGCTGAAATAGAGGGGCTGAATCAGAGGGGCTAAATCAGAGGGGCAGTAACAAAGGGGCTGAAACAGAGGGCGAGAAACAGAGAGGCTGAAACAGAGGGGCTGAAACAGAGGGTCTGAAACAGAGGGGCTGAAACAGAGGGGCTGAAACAGAGGGCGAGAAACAGTGGGGCTGAAACAGAGGGGCTGAAACAGAAGGGCTGAAACAGAGGGGCTGAGTCAGAGGGCGAGAAACAGAGGGGCTGAATCAGAGGGGCTGAATCAGAGGGGCTGAATCAGAGGGGCTGAAACAGAGGGCGAGAAACAGAGGGGCTGAAAAAGAGGGCGAGAAACAGAGGGGGAGAAACAGAGGGGCTGAAACAGAGGGGCTGAAACAGAGGGGCTGAAATAGAGTGGCTGATACAGAGGGCGAGAAACAGAGGGTCTGAAACAGAGGGCGAGAAACAGAGGGACTGAAACAGAGGGCGAGAAACAGAGGGGCTGAAACAGAGGGGCTGAAACAGAGGGGCTGAAACAGAGGGCGAGAAACAGAGAGGCGGAAACAGAGGGCGAGAAACAGGGGCTGAAACAGAGGGGCTGAAACAGAGTGCGAGAAACAGAGGGGCTGAAACAAAAGGCGAGAAACAGAGGGGCTGAATCAGAGGGGCTGAAACAGAGGGCGATAAACAGAGGGGCTGAAACAGAGGGCGAGAAACAGGGTGGCTGAAACAGAGGGGCTGAAACAGAGGGTGAGAAACAGAGGGGCTGAAACAGAGGGCGAGAAACAGAGGGGCTGAAACAGAGGGTCTGAAACAGAGGGGCTGAAACAGAGAGCGCGAAACAGAGGGGCTGAAACAGAGGGGCTGAATCAGAGGGGGTGAAACAATGGGCGAGAAACAGAGGGGCAGAAACAGAGGGCGAGAAACAGGGGGGCTGAAACAGAGGGGCTGAAACAGAGAGCGCGAAACAGAGGGGCTGAAATAGAGGGGCTGAAACAGAGGGGCTAAATCAGAGGGGCAGTAACAAAGTGGCTGAAACAGAGGGCGAGAAACAGAGAGGCTGAAACAGAGGGGCTGAAACAGAGGGTCTGAAACAGAGGGCGAGAAACAGAGGGGCTGAAACAGAGGGCGAGAAACAGAGGGGCTGAAACAGAGGGGCTGAAACAGAAGGGCTGAAACAGAGGGGCTGAGTCAGAGGGCGAGAAACAGAGGGGCTGAATCAGAGGGGCTGAATCAGAGGGGCTGATTCAGAGGGGCTGAAACAGAGGGCGAGAAACAGAGGGGCTGAAAAAGAGGGCGAGAAACAGAGGGGGAGAAACAGAGGGGCTGAAACAGAGGGGCTGAAACAGAGGGGCTGAAATAGAGTGGCTGATACAGAGGGCGAGAAACAGAGGGGCTGAAACAGAGGGCGAGAAACAGAGGGGCAGAAACAGAGGGGCTGAAACAGAGGGGCTGAAATAGAGGGGTTGAAACAGAGGGCGAGAAACAGAGGGGCTGGAACAGAGTGCGAGAAACAGAGGGGCTGAATCAGAGGGGCTGAAACAGAGGGCGAGAAACAGAGGGGCTGAAACAGAGGGGCTGAAACAGAGGGGCTGAAACAGAGGGTGAGAAACAGAGGGGCTGAAACAGAGGGCGAGAAACAGAGGGGCTGAAACAGAGGGCGAGAAACAGAGGGGCTGAAACAGAGGAGCTGAATCAGAGGGGCTGAAACACAGGGCTGAAACAGAGGGAGAGAAACAGAGGGGCTGAATCAGAGGGGCTGAAACAGAAGGGCTGAAACAGAGGGGCTGAAACAGTGGGCGAGAAACAGAGTGGCTGAATCAGAGGGGCTGAATCAGAGGGGCTGAAACAGAGGGGCTGAAACAGAGGGCGAGAAACAGAGGGGCTGAAACAGAGGGGCTGAAACAGAGGGGCTGAATCAGAGGGGCTGATTCAGAGGGGCTGAAACAGAGGGGCTGAATCGGAGGGGCTGAAACAGAAGGCGAGAAACAGAGGGGCAGAAACAGAGGGCGAGAAACAGAGGGGCTGAAACAGAGGGCGAGAAACAGAGGGTCTGAAACAGAGGACGAGAAACAGAGGGGCTGAAACAGCGGGGCTGAATCAGAGGGGCTGAAACAGAGTGGCTGAAACATAGGGCGAGAAATAGAGGGGCTGAAACAGAGGGCGAGAAACAGAGGGGCTGAAACAGAGGGCGAGACACAGAGGGGCTGAAACAGAGGGGCTGAAACAGAGGGGCTGAAACAGAGTGCGAGAAACAGAGGGGCTGAAACAAAAGGCGAGAAACAGAGGGGCTGAATCAGAGGGGCTGAAACAGAGGGCGAGAAACAGAGGGGCTGAAACAGAGGGCGAGAAACAGGGTGGCTGAAACAGAGGGGCTGAAACAGAGGGTGAGAAACAGAGGGGCTGAAACAGAGGGCGAGAAACAGAGGGGCTGAAACAGAGGGGCTGAAACAGAGGGGCTGAATCAGAGGGGCTGATTCAGAGGGGCTGAAACAGAGGGGCTGAATCAGAGGGGCTGAAACAAAGGGCGAGAAACAGAGGGGCAGGAACAGAGGGCGAGAAACAGGGGGGCTGAAACAGAGGGGCTGAAACAGAGGGCGCGAAAGAGAGAGGCTGAAATAGAGGGGCTGAATCAGAGGGGCTAAATCAGAGGGGCAGTAACAAAGGGGCTGAAACAGAGGGCGAGAAACAGAGAGGCTGAAACAGAGGGGCTGAAACAGAGGGTCTGAAACAGAGGGGCTGAAACAGAGGGGCTGAAACAGAGGGCGAGAAACAGTGGGGCTGAAACAGAGGGGCTGAAACAGAAGGGCTGAAACAGAGGGGCTGAGTCAGAGGGCGAGAAACAGAGGGGCTGAATCAGAGGGGCTGAATCAGAGGGGCTGAATCAGAGGGGCTGAAACAGAGGGCGAGAAACAGAGGGGCTGAAAAAGAGGGCGAGAAACAGAGGGGGAGAAACAGAGGGGCTGAAACAGAGGGGCTGAAACAGAGGGGCTGAAATAGAGTGGCTGATACAGAGGGCGAGAAACAGAGGGGCTGAAACAGAGGGCGAGAAACAGAGGGACTGAAACAGAGGGCGAGAAACAGAGGGGCTGAAACAGAGGGGCTGAAACAGAGGGGCTGAAACAGAGGGCGAGAAACAGAGAGGCGGAAACAGAGGGCGAGAAACAGAGGGGCTGAAACAGAGGGCGTGAAACAGAGGGGCTGATTACACAGGGCGAGAAACAGAGGGGCTGAAACAGAGGGGCTGAAATAGATGGGCTGAAACCGAGGGCGAGATAGAGAGGGGCTGAAACAGAGGGCGAGAAACAGAGGGGCTGAAACAGAGGGCGAGAAACAGAGGGCGAGAAACAGAGGCACTGAAACAGAGGGGCTGAAACAGAGGGGCTGAAACAGAGGGGCTGAAACAGAGGGCGAGAAATAGAGGGGCTGAAACAGAGGGCGAGAAACAGAGGGGCTGAAACAGAGGGCGAGAAACAGAGGGGCTGAAACAGAGGGGCTGAAACAGAACGCGAGAAACAGAGGGGCTGAAACAGAGGGCGAGAAACAGAGGGGCTGAAACAGAGGGCGAGAAACAGAGCGCGAGAAACAGAGTGACTGAAACAGAGGGGCTGAAACAGAGGGGTTGAAACAGAGGGGCTGAAACAGAGGGGCTGATAGAGAGGGCGAGAAACAGAGGGGCTGAAAAAGAGGGCGAGAAACAGAGGGGCTGAAACAGAGGTGCTGAAACAGAGGTGCCAAAACAGAGGGGCTGAAACAGAGGGCGAGAAACAGAGAGGCTGAAACAGAGGGCGAGAAACAGAGGGGCTAATACAGAGGGCGAGGAACAGATGGGCTGAAACAGAGGGCGAGAAACAGAGGGGCAGAAACAGAGGGGCTGAAACAGAGGGGCTGAAACAGAGGGGCTGAAACAGAGGGCGAGAATCAGAGGGGCTGAAACAGAGGGCGATAAACAGAGGGGCTGAAACAGAGGGCGATAAACAGAGGGGCTGAAACAGAGGGCGAGAAACAGAGGGGCTGAAACAGAGGGGCTGAAACAGAGGGGCTGAAACAGAGGAGCAGAAACAGAGGGCGAGAAACAGAGGGGCTGAAACAGAGGGCGAGAAACAGAGGGGCTGAAACAGAGGGCGAGAAACAGTGGGGCAGAAACAGAGGGGCTGAAACAGAGGGGCTGAAATAGAGGGGCTGAAACAGAGGCGAGAAACAGAGGGGCTGCAAAAGAGGGCGAGAAACAGAGGGGGAGAAACAGAGGTGCTGAAACAGAGGGGCTGAAACAGAGGGGCTGAAATAGAGTGGCTGATACAGAGGGCGAGAAACAGAGGGGCTGAAACAGAGGGCGAGAAACAGAGGGACTGAAACAGATGGCGAGAAACAGAGGGGCTGAAACAGAGGGGCTGAAACTGAGGGGCTGAAACAGAGGGGCTGAAACAGAGGGCGTGAAACAGAGGGGCTGAAACAGAGGGGCTGAAACAGAGGGGCTGAAACAGAGGGGCTGAAACAGAGGGCGAGAATCAGAGGGGCTGAAACAGAGGGCGATAAACAGAGGGGCTGAAACAGAGGGCGATAAACAGAGGCGCTGAAACAGAGGGCGAGAAACAGAGGGGCTGAAACAGAGGGGCTGAAACAGAGGGGCTGAAACAGAGGAGCAGAAACATAGGGCGAGAAACAGAGGGGCTGAAACAGAGGGCGAGAAACAGAGGGGCTGAAACAGAGGGCGAGAAACAGAGGGGCAGAAACAGAGGGGCTGAAACAGAGGGGCTGAAATAGAGGGGCTGAAACAGAGGGCGAGAAACAGAGGGTCTGAAAAAGAGGGCGAGAAACAGAGGGGGAGAAACAGAGGTGCTGAAACAGAGGGGCTGAAACAGAGGGGCTGAAATAGAGTGGCTGATACAGAGGGCGAGAAACAGAGGGGCTGAAACAGAGGGGCTGAAACAGATGGGCTGAAACCGAGGGCGAGAAAGAGAGGGGCTGAAACAGAGGGCGAGAAACAGAGGGGCTGAAACAGAGGGCGAGAAACAGAGGGCGAGAAACAGAGGGACTGAAACAGAGAGGCTGAAACAGAGGGGCTGAAACAGAGGGGCTGAAACAGAGGGAGAGAAATAGAGGGGCTGAAACAGAGGGGCTGAAACAGAGGGGCTGAAACAGAGGGGCTGAAACAGAGGGCGAGAAACAGAGGGGCTGAAACAGAGGGCGAGAAACAGAGGGGCTGAAACAGAGGGCGAGAAACAGAACGCGAGAAACAGAGGGACTGAAACAGAGGGGCTGAAACAGAGGGGCTGAAACAGAGGTGCTGAAACAGAGGGCCTTATACAGAGGGCGAGAAACAGAGAGGCGGAACAGAGGGGCTGAAATAGAGTGGCTGATACAGAGGGCGAGAAACAGAGGGGCTGAAACAGAGGGCGAGAAACAGAGGGACTGAAACAGAAGGCGAAAAAAGAGGGGCTGAAACAGAGGGGCTGAAACAGAGGGGCTGAAACAGAGGGCGTGAAACAGAGGGGCTGATTACAGAGGGCGAGAAACAGAGGGGCTGAAACAGAGGGGCTGAAACAGAGGGGCTGAAACATATGGGCTGAAACCGAGGGCGAGAAACAGAGGGTCTGAAACAGAGGGCGAGAAACAGAGGGGCTGAAACAGAGGGGCTGAAACAGAGGGGCTGAAACAGAGGGCGAGAAATAGAGGGTCTGAAACAGAGGGCGAGAAACAGAGGGGCTGAAACAGAGGGCGAGAAACAGAGGGCGAGAAACAGAGGGACTGAAACAGAGAGGCTGAAACAGAGGGCGAGAAACAGAGGGGCTGAAACAGAGGGGCTGAAACAGAGGGGCTGAAACAGAACGCGAGAAACAGAGGGGCTGAAACAGAGAGCGAGAAACATAGGGGCTGAAACAGAGGGTGAGAAACAGATGGCGAGAAACAGAGGGACTGAAACAGAGGGGCTGAAACAGAGGGGCTGAAACAGAGGGGCTGAAACAGAGGGGCTGATACAGACGGCGAGAAACAGAGGGGCTGAAACAGAGGTGCTGAAACAGAGGTGCTGAAACAGAGGGGCTGTAACAGAGGGCGAGAAACAGAGAGGCTGAAACAGAGGGCGAGAAACAGAGGGGCTGAAACAGAGGGCGAGAAACAGAGGGGCTGAAACAGAGGCCGAGAAACAGAGGGGCTGAAACAGAGGGCCGAAACAGAGGGGCTGAAACAGAGGGGCTGAAACAGAGGGCGAGAAACAGAGGGGCTGAAATAGAGGGCGAGAAACAGAGGGCGAGAAACAGAGGGGCTGAAACAGAGGAGCTGAATCAGAGAGGCTGAAACCGAGGGGCTGAAACAGAGGGCGAGAAACAGAGGGGCTGAAAAAGAGGGCGAGAAACAGAGGGGGAGATACAGAGGGGCTGAAACAGGGGGGCTGAAACAGAGGGGCTGAAATAGAGTGGCTGATACAGAGGGCGAGAAACAGAGGGGCTGAAACAGAGGGCGAGAAACAGAGGGACTGAAACAGAGGGCGAGAAACAGAGGGGCTGAAACAGAGGGGCTGAAACAGAGGGGCTGAAACAGAGGGCGAGAAACAGAGGGGCTGAAACAGAGGGCGAGAAACAGAGGGACTGAAACAGAGGGCGAGAAACAGAGGGGCTGAAACAGAGGGGCTGAAACAGAGAGCGCGAAACAGAGGGGCTGAAATAGAGGGGCTGAATCAGAGGGGGTGAAACAAAGGGCGAGAAACAGAGGGGCAGAAACAGAGGGCGAGAAACAGGGGGGCTGAAACAGAGGGGCTGAAACAGAGAGCGCGAAACAGAGGGGCTGAAATAGAGGGGCTGAAACAGAGGGGCTGAATCAGAGGGGGTGAAACAAAGGGCGAGAAACAGAGGGGCAGAAACAGAGGGCGAGAAACAGGGGGGCTGAAACAGAGGGGCTGAAACAGAGAGCGCGAAACAGAGGGGCTGAAATAGAGGGGCTGAAACAGAGGGGCTAAATCAGAGGGGCAGTAACAAAGTGGCTGAAACAGAGGGCGAGAAACAGAGAGGCTGAAACAGAGGGGCTGAAACAGAGGGTCTGAAACAGAGGGCGAGAAACAGAGGGGCTGAAACAGAGGGCGAGAAACAGAGGGGCTGAAACAGAGGGGCTGAAACAGAAGGGCTGAAACAGAGGGGCTGAGTCAGAGGGCGAGAAACAGAGGGGCTGAATCAGAGGGGCTGAATCAGAGGGGCTGAATCAGAGGGGCTGAAACAGAGGGCGAGAAACAATGGGGGCTGAAAAAGAGGGCGAGAAACAGAGGGGGAGAAACAGAGGGGCTGAAACAGAGGGGCTGAAACAGAGGGGCTGAAATAGAGTGGCTGATACAGAGGGCGAGAAACAGAGGGGCTGAAACAGAGGGCGAGAAACAGAGGGGCAGAAACAGAGGGGCTGAAACAGAGGGGCTGAAATAGAGGGGCTGAAACAGAGGGCGAGAAACAGAGGGGCTGGAACAGAGTGCGAGAAACAGAGGGGCTGAATCAGAGGGGCTGAAACAGAGGGCGAGAAACAGAGGGGCTGAAACAGAGGGGCTGAAACAGAGGGGCTGAAACAGAGGGTGAGAAACAGAGGGGCTGAAACAGAGGGAGAGAAACAGAGGGGCTGAAACAGAGGGCGAGAAACAGAGGGGCTGAAACAGAGGGCGAGAAACAGAGGGGCTGAAACAGAGGAGCTGAATCAGAGGGGCTGAAACACAGGGGCTGAAACAGAGGGAGAGAAACAGAGGGGCTGAATCAGAGGGGCTGAAACAGAAGGGCTGAAACAGAGGGGCTGAAACAGTGGGCGAGAAACAGAGTGGCTGAATCAGAGGGGCTGAATCAGAGGGGCTGAAACAGAGGGGCTGAAACAGAGGGCGAGAAACAGAGGGGCTGAAACAGAGGGGCTGAAACAGAGGGGCTGAATCAGAGGGGCTGATTCAGAGGGGCTGAAACAGAGGGGCTGAATCGGAGGGGCTGAAACAGAAGGCGAGAAACAGAGGGGCAGAAACAGAGGGCGAGAAACAGAGGAGCTGAAACAGACGGCGAGAAACAGAGGGGCAAAATCAGAGGGGCAGAAACAGAGGGCGAGAAACAGAGGGGCTAAAACAGAGGGCGAGAAACAGAGGGGCTGAAACAGAGAGGCTGAGACAGAGGGGCTGAAACAGAGGGGCGGAAACAGAGGGCGAGAAACAGAGTGCGAGAAAAAGAGGGGCTGAAACAGAGGGGCTGAAACAGAGGGGCTGAAATAGAGGGGCTGATACAGAGGGCGAGAAACAGAGGGGCTGAAACAGAGGGCGATAAACTGAGAGGCTGAAACAGAGGGCGAGAAACAGAGGGTCTGAAACAGAGGGCGTGAAACAGTGGGGCTGAAACAGAGGGCGAGAAACAGAGGGGCTGAAACTGAGGGGCTGAAACAGAGGGGCTGAAACCGAGGGCGAGAAAGAGAGGGGCTGAAACAGAGGGCGAGAAACAGAGGGGCTGAAACAGAGGGCGAGAAACAGAGGGCGAGAAACAGAGGGACTGAAATAGAGTGGCTGAAACAGAGGGGCTGAAACAGAGGACGAGAAACAAAAGGGCTGAAACAGAGGGCGAGAAATAGAGGGTCTGAAACAGAGGACGAGAAACAGAGGGGCTGAAACAGCGGGGCTGAAACAGAGGGGCTGAAACAGAGTGGCTGAAACATAGGGCGAGAAATAGAGGGTCTGAAACAGAGGGCGAGAAACAGAGGGGCTGAAACAGAGGGCGAGACACAGAGGGGCTGAAACAGAGGGGTTGAAACAGAGGGGCTGAAACAGAGTGCGAGAAACAGAGGGGCTGAAACAAAAGGCGAGAAACAGAGGGGCTGAATCAGAGGGGCTGAAACAGAGGGCGAGAAACAGAGGGGCTGAAACAGAGGGCGAGAAACAGGGTGGCTGAAACAGAGGGGCTGAAACAGAGGGTGAGAAACAGAGGGGCTGAAACAGAGGGCGAGAAACAGAGGGGCTGAAACAGAGGGGCTGAAACAGAGGGGCTGAATCAGAGGGGCTGATTCAGAGGGGCTGAAACAGAGGGGCTGAATCAGAGGGGCTGAAACAAAGGGCGAGAAACAGAGGGGCAGGAACAGAGGGCGAGAAACAGAGGGGCTGAAACAGAGGGGCTGAAACAGATGGCGCGAAAGAGAGAGGCTGAAATAGAGGGGCTGAAACAGAGGGGCTAAATCAGAGGGGCAGTAACAAAGGGGCTGAAACAGAGGGCGAGAAACAGAGAGGCTGAAACAGAGGGGCTGAAACAGAGGGTCTGAAACAGAGGGGCTGAAACAGAGGGGCTGAAACAGAGGGCGAGAAACAGAGGGGCTGAAACAGAGGGGCTGAAACAGAAGGGCTGAAACAGAGGGGCTGAGTCAGAGGGCGAGAAACAGAGGGGCTGAATCAGAGGGGCTGAATCAGAGGGGCTGAAACAGAGGGCGAGAAACAGAGGGGCTGAAAAAGAGGGCGAGAAACAGAGGGGGAGAAACAGAGGGGCTGAAACAGAGGGGCTGAAACAGAGGGGCTGAAATAGAGTGGCTGATACAGAGGGCGAGAAACAGAGGGGCTGAAACAGAGGGCGAGAAACAGAGGGACTGAAACAGAGGGCGAGAAACAGAGGGGCTGAAACAGAGGGGCTGAAACAGAGGGCGAGAAACAGAGAGGCGGAAACAGAGGGCGAGAAACAGAGGGGCTGAAACAGAGGGCGTGAAACAGAGGGGCTGATTACAGAGGGCGAGAAACAGAGGGGCTGAAACAGAGGGGCTGAAATAGATGGGCTGAAACCGAGGGCGAGATAGAGAGGGGCTGAAACAGAGGGCGAGAAACAGAGGGGCTGAAACAGAGGGCGAGAAACAGAGGGCGAGAAACAGAGGCACTGAAACAGAGGGGCTGAAACAGAGGGGCTGAAACAGAGGGGCTGAAACAGAGGGCGAGAAATAGAGGGGCTGAAACAGAGGGCGAGAAACAGAGGGGCTGAAACAGAGGGCGAGAAACAGAGGGGCTGAAACAGAGGGGCCGAAACAGAACGCGAGAAACAGAGGGGCTGAAACAGAGGGCGAGAAACAGAGGGGCTGAAACAGAGGGCGAGAAACAGAGCGCGAGAAACAGAGTGACTGAAACAGAGGGGCTGAAACAGAGGGGCTGAAATAGAGTGGCTGATACAGAGGGCGAGAAACAGAGGGGCTGAAACAGAGGGCGAGAAACAGAGGGGCAGAAACAGAGGGGCTGAAACAGAGGGGCTGAAATAGAGGGGCTGAAACAGAGGGCGAGAAACAGAGGGGCTGGAACAGAGTGCGAGAAACAGAGGGGCTGAATCAGAGGGGCTGAAACAGAGGGCGAGAAACAGAGGGGCTGAAACAGAGGGGCTGAAACAGAGGGGCTGAAACAGAGGGTGAGAAACAGAGGGGCTGAAACAGAGGGAGAGAAACAGAGGGGCTGAAACAGAGGGCGAGAAACAGAGGGGCTGAAACAGAGGGCGAGAAACAGAGGGGCTGAAACAGAGGAGCTGAATCAGAGGGGCTGAAACACAGGGGCTGAAACAGAGGGAGAGAAACAGAGGGGCTGAATCAGAGGGGCTGAAACAGAAGGGCTGAAACAGAGGGGCTGAAATAGGTGGGCGAGAAACAGAGTGGCTGAATCAGAGGGGCTGAATCAGAGGGGCTGAAACAGAGGGGCTGAAACAGAGGGCGAGAAACAGAGGGGCTGAAACAGAGGGGCTGAAACAGAGGGGCTGAATCAGAGGGGCTGATTCAGAGGGGCTGAAACAGAGGGGCTGAATCGGAGGGGCTGAAACAGAAGGCGAGAAACAGTGGGGCAGAAACAGAGGGGCTGAGACAGAGGGGCTGAAACAGAGGGGCGGAAACAGAGGGCGAGAAACAGAGTGCGAGAAAAAGAGGGGCTGAAACAGAGGGGCTGAAACAGAGGGGCTGAAATAGAGGGGCTGATACAGAGGGCGAGAAACAGAGGGGCTGAAACAGAGGGCGAGAAACAGAGGGACTGAAACAGATGGCGAGAAACAGAGGGGCGGAAACAGAGGGGCTGAAACAGAGGGCGATAAACTGAGAGGCTGAAACAGAGGGCGAGAAACAGAGGGTCTGAAACAGAGGGCGTGAAACAGAGGGGCTGAAACAGAGGGCGAGAAACAGAGGGGCTGAAACTGAGGGGCTGAAACAGAGGGGCTGAAACAGAGGGGCTGAAACCGAGGGTGAGAAAGAGAGGGGCTGAAACAGAGGGCGAGAAACAGAGGGGCTGAAACAGAGGGCGAGAAACAGAGGGCGAGAAACAGAGGGACTGAAATAGAGTGGCTGAAACAGAGGGGCTGAAACAGAGGGCGTGAAACAGAGGGGCTGATTACAGAGGGCGAGAAACAGAGGGGCTGAAACAGAGGGGCTGAAATAGATGGGCTGAAACCGAGGGCGAGATAGAGAGGGGCTGAAACAGAGGGCGAGAAACAGAGGGGCTGAAACAGAGGGCGAGAAACAGAGGGCGAGAAACAGAGGCACTGAAACAGAGGGGCTGAAACAGAGGGGCTGAAACAGAGGGGCTGAAACAGAGGGCGAGAAATAGAGGGGCTGAAACAGAGGGCGAGAAACAGAGGGGCTGAAACAGAGGGGCTGAAACAGAACGCGAGAAACAGAGGGGCTGAAACAGAGGGCGAGAAACAGAGGGGCTGAAACAGAGGGCGAGAAACAGAGCGCGAGAAACAGAGTGACTGAAACAGAGGGGCTGAAACAGAGGGGCTGAAATAGAGTGGCTGATACAGAGGGCGAGAAACAGAGGGGCTGAAACAGAGGGCGAGAAACAGAGGGGCAGAAACAGAGGGGCTGAAACAGAGGGGCTGAAATAGAGGGGCTGAAACAGAGGGCGAGAAACAGAGGCGCTGGAACAGAGTGCGAGAAACAGAGGGGCTGAATCAGAGGGGCTGAAACAGAGGGGCTGAAACAGAGGGTGAGAAACAGAGGGGCTGAAACAGAGGGAGAGAAACAGAGGGGCTGAAACAGAGGGCGAGAAACAGAGGGGCTGAAACAGAGGGCGAGAAACAGAGGGGCTGAAACAGAGGAGCTGAATCAGAGGGGCTGAAACACAGGGGCTGAAACAGAGGGAGAGAAACAGAGGGGCTGAATCAGAGGGGCTGAAACAGAAGGGCTGAAACAGAGGGGCTGAAACAGTGGGCGAGAAACAGAGTGGCTGAATCAGAGGGGCTGAATCAGAGGGGCTGAAACAGAGGGGCTGAAACAGAGGGCGAGAAACAGAGGGGCTGAAACAGAGGGGCTGAAACAGAGGGGCTGAATCAGAGGGGCTGATTCAGAGGGGCTGAAACAGAGGGGCTGAATCGGAGGGGCTGAAACAGAAGGCGAGAAACAGAGGGGCAGAAACAGAGGGGCTGAGACAGAGGGGCTGAAACAGAGGGGCGGAAACAGAGGGCGAGAAACAGAGTGCGAGAAAAAGAGGGGCTGAAACAGAGGGGCTGAAACAGAGGGGCTGAAATAGAGGGGCTGATACAGAGGGCGAGAAACAGAGGGGCTGAAACAGAGGGCGAGAAACAGAGGGACTGAAACAGATGGCGAGAAACGGAGGGGCGGAAACAGAGGGGCTGAAACAGAGGGCGATAAACTGAGAGGCTGAAACAGAGGGCGAGAAACAGAGGGTCTGAAACAGAGGGCGTGAAACAGAGGGGCTGAAACAGAGGGCGAGAAACAGAGGGGCTGAAACTGAGGGGCTGAAACAGAGGGGCTGAAACAGAGGGGCTGAAACCGAGGGTGAGAAAGAGAGGGGCTGAAACAGAGGGCGAGAAACAGAGGGGCTGAAACAGAGGGCGAGAAACAGAGGGCGAGAAACAGAGGGACTGAAATAGAGTGGCTGAAACAGAGGGGCTGAAACAGAGGACGAGAAACAGAGGGGCTGAAACAGAGGGCGAGAAACAGAGAGGCTGAAACAGAGGGGCTGAAACAGAGGGTCTGAAACAGAGGGGCTGAAACAGAGGGGCTGAAACAGAGGGCGAGAAACAGAGGGGCTGAAACAGAGGGGCTGAAACAGAAGGGCTGAAACAGAGGGGCTGAGTCAGAGGGCGAGAAACAGAGGGGCTGAATCAGAGGGGCTGAATCAGAGGGGCTGAATCAGAGGGGCTGAAACAGAGGGCGAGAAACAGAGGGGCTGAAAAAGAGGGCGAGAAACAGAGGGGGAGAAACAGAGGGGCTGAAACAGAGGGGCTGAAACAGAGGGGCTGAAATAGAGTGGCTGATACAGAGGGCGAGAAACAGAGGGGCTGAAACAGAGGGCGAGAAACAGGGGGACTGAAACAGAGGGCGAGAAACAGAGGGGCTGAAACAGAGGGGCTGAAACAGAGGGGCTGAAACAGAGGGCGAGAAACAGAGAGGCGGAAACAGAGGGCGAGAAACAGAGGGGCTGAAACAGAGGGCGTGAAACAGAGGGGCTGATTACAGAGGGCGAGAAACAGAGGGGCTGAAACAGAGGGGCCGAAATAGATGGGCTGAAACCGAGGGCGAGATAGAGAGGGGCTGAAACAGAGGGCGAGAAACAGAGGGGCTGAAACAGAGGGCGAGAAACAGAGGGCGAGAAACAGAGGCACTGAAACAGAGGGGCTGAAACAGAGGGGCTGAAACAGAGGGGCTGAAACAGAGGGCGAGAAATAGAGGGGCTGAAACAGAGGGCGAGAAACAGAGGGGCTGAAACAGAGGGCGAGAAACAGAGGGGCTGAAACAGAGGGGCTGAAACAGAACGCGAGAAACAGAGGGGCTGAAACAGAGGGCGAGAAACAGAGGGGCTGAAACAGAGGGCGAGAAACAGAGCGCGAGAAACAGAGTGACTGAAACAGAGGGGCTGAAACAGAGGGGTTGAAACAGAGGGGCTGAAACAGAGGGGCTGATAGAGAGGGCGAGAAACAGAGGGGCTGAAAAAGAGGGCGAGAAACAGAGGGGCTGAAACAGAGGTGCTGAAACAGAGGTGCCAAAACAGAGGGGCTGAAACAGAGGGCGAGAAACAGAGAGGCTGAAACAGAGGGCGAGAAACAGAGGGGCTAATACAGAGGGCGAGGAACAGATGGGCTGAAACAGAGGGCGAGAAACAGAGGGGCAGAAACAGAGGGGCTGAAACAGAGGGGCTGAAACAGAGGGGCTGAAACAGAGGGCGAGAATCAGAGGGGCTGAAACAGAGGGCGATAAACAGAGGGGCTGAAACAGAGGGCGATAAACAGAGGGGCTGAAACAGAGGGCGAGAAACAGAGGGGCTGAAACAGAGGGGCTGAAACAGAGGGGCTGAAACAGATGAGCAGAAACAGAGGGCGAGAAACAGAGGGGCTGAAACAGAGGGCGAGAAACAGAGGGGCTGAAACAGAGGGCCAGAAACAGTGGGGCAGAAACAGAGGGGCTGAAACAGAGGGGCTGAAATAGAGGGGCTGAAACAGAGGGCGAGAAACAGAGGGGCTGCAAAAGAGGGCGAGAAACAGAGGGGGAGAAACAGAGGTGCTGAAACAGAGGGGCTGAAACAGAGGGGCTGAAATAGAGTGGCTGATACAGAGGGCGAGAAACAGAGGGGCTGAAACAGAGGGCGAGAAACAGAGGGACTGAAACAGATGGCGAGAAACAGAGGGGCTGAAACAGAGGGGCTGAAACTGAGGGGCTGAAACAGAGGGGCTGAAACAGAGGGCGAGAAACAGAGGGGCTGAAACAGAGGGGCTGAAACAGAGGGGCTGAAACAGAGGGGCTGAAACAGAGGGCGAGAATCAGAGGGGCTGAAACAGAGGGCGATAAACAGAGGGGCTGAAACAGAGGGCGATAAACAGAGGCGCTGAAACAGAGGGCGAGAAACAGAGGGGCTGAAACAGAGGGGCTGAAACAGAGGGGCTGAAACAGAGGAGCAGAAACATAGGGCGAGAAACAGAGGGGCTGAAACAGAGGGCGAGAAACAGAGGGGCTGAAACAGAGGGCGAGAAACAGAGGGGCAGAAACAGAGGGGCTGAAACAGAGGGGCTGAAATAGAGGGGCTGAAACAGAGGGCGAGAAACAGAGGGTCTGAAAAAGAGGGCGAGAAACAGAGGGGGAGAAACAGAGGTGCTGAAACAGAGGGGCTGAAACAGAGGGGCTGAAATAGAGTGGCTGATACAGAGGGCGAGAAACAGAGGGGCTGAAACAGAGGGCGAGAAACAGAGGGACTGAAACAGAGGTCGAGAAACAGAGGGGCTGAAACAGAGGGGCTGAAACAGAGGGCGAGAAACAGAGGGACTGAAACAGAGGGCGAGAAAGAGAGGGGCTGATACAGAGGGCGTGAAACAGAGGGGCTGATTACAGAGGGCGAGAAACAGAGGGGCTGAAACAGAGAGGCTGAAACAGAGGGGCTGAAACAGATGGGCTGAAACCGAGGGCGAGAAAGAGAGGGGCTGAAACAGAGGGCGAGAAACAGAGGGGCTGAAACAGAGGGCGTGAAACAGAGGGGCTGATTACAGAGGGCGAGAAACAGAGGGGCTGAAACAGAGGGGATGAAACAGAGGGGCTGAAACAGATGGGCTGAAACCGAGGGCGAGAAAGAGAGGGGCTGAAACAGAGGGCGAGAAACAGAGGGGCTGAAACAGAGGGCGAGAAACAGAGGGCGAGAAACAGAGGGACTGAAACAGAGAGGCTGAAACAGAGGGGCTGAAACAGAGGGGCTGAAACAGAGGGAGAGAAATAGAGGGGCTGAAACAGAGGGGCTGAAACAGAGGGGCTGAAACAGAGGGGCTGAAACAGAGGGCGAGAAACAGAGGGGCTGAAACAGAGGGCGAGAAACAGAGGGGCTGAAACAGAGGGCGAGAAACAGAGAGCGAGAAACAGAGGGACTGAAACAGAGGGGCTGAAACAGAGGGGCTGAAACAGAGGTGCTGAAACAGAGGGGCTGATACAGAGGGCGAGAAACAGAGAGGCGGAACAGAGGGGCTGAAATAGAGTGGCTGATACAGAGGGCGAGAAACAGAGGGGCTGAAACAGAGGGCGAGAAACAGAGGGACTGAAACAGAAGGCGAAAAAAGAGGGGCTGAAACAGAGGGGCTGAAACAGAGGGGCTGAAACAGAGGGCGTGAAAGGGAGGGGCTGATTACAGAGGGCGAGAAACAGAGGGGCTGAAACAGAGGGGCTGAAACAGAGGGGCTGAAACATATGGGCTGAAACCGAGGGCGAGAAAGAGAGGGTCTGAAACAGAGGGCGAGAAACAGAGGGGCTGAAACAGAGGGCGAGAAACAGAGGGCGAGAAACAGAGAGACTGAAACAGAGGGGCTGAAACAGAGGGGCTGAAACAGAGGGCGAGAAATAGAGGGTCTGAAACAGAGGGCGAGAAACAGAGGGGCTGAAACAGAGGGCGAGAAACAGAGGGCGAGAAACAGAGGGACTGAAACAGAGAGGCTGAAACAGAGGGCGAGAAACAGAGGGGCTGAAACAGAGGGGCTGAAACAGAGGGGCTGAAACAGAACGCGAGAAACAGAGGGGCTGAAACAGAGAGCGAGAAACAGAGGGGCTGAAACAGAGGGCGAGAAACAGAGGGCGAGAAACAGAGGGACTGAAACAGAGGGGCTGAAACAGAGGGGCTGAAAAAGAGGGGCTGAAACAGAGGGGCTGATACAGACGGCGAGAAACAGAGGGGCTGAAACAGAGGTGCTGAAACAGAGGTGCTGAAACAGAGGGGCTGTAACAGAGGGCGAGAAACAGAGAGGCTGAAACAGAGGGCGAGAAACAGAGGGGCTGAAACAGAGGGCGAGAAACAGAGGGGCTGAAACAGAGGCCGAGAAACAGAGGGGCTGAAACAGAGGGCCGAAACAGAGGGGCTGAAACAGAGGGGCTGAAACA
Source organism: Chiloscyllium punctatum (assembly GCF_047496795.1). Taxonomy (NCBI): domain Eukaryota; kingdom Metazoa; phylum Chordata; class Chondrichthyes; order Orectolobiformes; family Hemiscylliidae; genus Chiloscyllium; species Chiloscyllium punctatum. The sequence continues at coordinate 735,594 of NW_027309849.1, read as the reverse complement.
GAGGGCGAGAAACAGAGGGGCTGAAATAGAGGGCGAGAAACAGAGGGCGAGAAACAGAGGGGCTGAAACAGAGGAGCTGAATCAGAGAGGCTGAAACCGAGGGGCTGAAACAGAGGGCGAGAAACAGAGGGGCTGAAAAAGAGGGCGAGAAACAGAGGGGGAGAAACAGAGGGGCTGAAACAGGGGGGCTGAAACAGAGGGGCTGAAATAGAGTGGCTGATACAGAGGGCGAGAAACAGAGGGGCTGAAACAGAGGGCGAGAAACAGAGGGACTGAAACAGAGGGCGAGAAACAGAGGGGCTGAAACAGAGGGGCTGAAACAGAGGGCGAGAAACAGAGGGGCTGAAACAGAGGGCGAGAAACAGAGGGACTGAAACAGAGGGCGAGAAACAGAGGGGCTGAAACAGAGGGGCTGAAACAGAGGGGCTGAAACAGAGGGCGAGAAACAGAGAGGCGGAAACAGAGGGCACGAAAAAGAGGGGCTGAAACAGAGGGCGTGGAACAGAGGGGCTGATTACAGAGGGCGAGAAACAGAGGGGCTGAAACAGAGGGGCTGAAACAGAGGGGCTGAAACAGATGGGCTGAAACCGAGGGCGAGAAAGAGAGGGGCTGAAACAGAGGGCGAGAAACAGAGGGGCTAAATCAGAGGGGCAGTAACAAAGGGACTGAAACAAAGCGGCTAAATCGGAGGGGCAGAAACAGAGGGCGAGAAACAGAGGGGCTGAAACAGAGGGCGAGAAACAGTGGGGCTGAACAGAGGGGCTGAAACAGAGGTGCTGAAACAGAGGGGCTGAAACAGAGGGCGAGAAACAGAGGGGCTTAAACAGAGGGCGAGAAACAGAGGGGCTGAAACAGAGGGCGAGAAACAGAGGGGCAGAAACAGAGGGGCTGAAACAGAAGGGCTGAATCAGAGGGGCTGAAACAGAGGGCGAGAAACAGAGGGGCTGAATCAGAGGGGCTGAATCAGAGGGGCTGAAACAGAGGGGCTGAAACAGAGGGCGAGAAACAGAGGGGCTGAAACAGAGGGCGAGAAACAGAGGGGCTTAAACAGAGGGCGAGAAACAGAGGGGCTGAAACAGAGGGCGAGAAACAGAGGGGCAGAAACAGAGGGGCTGAAACAGAAGGGCTGAATCAGAGGGGCTGAAACAGAGGGCGAGAAACAGAGGGGCTGAATCAGAGGGTCTGAATCAGAGGGGCTGAAACAGAGGGGCTGAAACAGAGGGCGAGAAACAGAGGGGCTGAAACAGAGGGCGAGAAACAGAGGGGCTGAAATAGAGGGGCTGAAACAGAGTTACTGAAACAGAGGGGCTGAAACAGAGGGAGAGAAACAGAGGGGCTGAAACAGAGGGCGAGAAACAGAGGGGCTGAAGCAGAGGGGCTGAAACAGAAGGGCTGAAACAGAGGGGCTGAGTCAGAGGGCGAGAAACAGAGGGGCTGAATCAGAGGGGCTGAATTAGAGGGGCTGAATCAGAGGGGCTGAAACAGAGGGCGAGAAACAGAGGGGCTGAAAAAGAGGGCGAGAAACAGAGGGGCTGAAACAGATGGGCTGAAACAGAGGGGCTGAAACAGAGGGGCTGAAATAGAGTGGCTGATACAGAGGGCAAGAAACAGAGGGGCTGAAACAGAGGGCGAGAAACAGAGGAACTGAAACAGAGGGCGAGAAACAGAGGGGCTGAAACAGAGGGGCTGAAACAGAGGGGCTGAAACAGAGGGCGAGAAACAGAGAGGCGGAAACAGAGGGCGAGAAACAGAGGGGCTGAAACAGAGGGCGTGAAACAGAGGGGCTGATTACAGAGGGCGAGAAACAGAGGGGCTGAAACAGAGTGGCTGAAACAGATGGGCTGAAACCGATGGCGAGAAAGAGAGGGGCTGAAACAGAGGGCGAGAAACAGAGGGGCTGAAACAGAGGGCGAGAAACAGAGGGCGAGAAACAGAGGGACTGAAACAGAGGGGCTGAAACAGAGGGGCTGAAACAGAGGGGCTGAAACAGAGGGCGAGAAATAGAGGGGCTGAAACAGAGGGCGAGAAACAAAGGGGCTGAAACAGAGGGCGAGAAACAGAGGGGCTTAAACAGAGGGGCTGAAACAGAGGGGCTGAAACAGAACGCGATAAACAGAGGGGCTGAAACAGAGGGCGAGAAACAGAGGGGCTGAAACAGAGGGCGAGAAACAGAGGGCGAGAAACTGAGGGACTGAAACAGAGGGGCTGAAACAGAGGGGCTGAAACAGAGGGGCTGAAACAGAGGGCGAGAAACAGAGAGGCTGAAACAGAGGGCGAGAAACAGAGGGGCTGAAACAGAGGGCGAGAAACAGAGGGGCTGAAACAGAGGGCGAGAAACAGAGGGGCTGAAACAGAGGGGCTGAAACAGAGGGTCTGAAACAGAGGGCGAGAATCAGAGGGGCTGAAACAGAGGGGCTGAATCAGAGGGGCTGAATCAGAGGGGCTGAAACAGAGGGCGAGAAACAGAGGGGCTGAAAAAGAGGGGCTGAAACAGAGGGGCTGAAACAGAGGGTCTGAAACAGAGGGCGAGAATCAGAGGGGCTGAAACAGAGGGGCTGAATCAGAGGGGCTGAATCAGAGGGGCTGAAACAGAGGGCGAGAAACAGAGGGGCTGAAACAGAGGGGCTGAAACAGAGGGGCTGAAATAGAGTGGCTGATACAGAGGGGCTGAAACAGAGGGCGAGAAACAGAGGGCGAGAAACAGAGGGACTGAAACAGAGGGCGAGAAACAGAGGGGCTGAAACAGAGGGGCTGAAACAGAGGGGCTGAAACAGAGCGCGAGAAACAGAGAGGCTGAATCAGAGAGGCTGAAACAGAGGGCGAGAAACAGAGGGGCTGAAACAGAGGGCGAGAAACAGAGGGGCTGAAACAGAGGGGCTGAGACAGGGGGGCTGAAACAGAGGGTGAGAAACAGAGTGGCTGAAACAGAGGGCGAGAAACAGAGGGGCTGAAACAGAGGAGCTGAATCAGAGAGGCTGAAACACAGGGGCTGAAACAGAGGGCGAGAAACAGAGGGGCTGAAAAAGAGGGCGAGAAACAGAGGGGGAGAAACAGAGGTGCTGAAACAAAGGGGCTGAAACAGAGGGGCTGAAATAGAGGGCGAGAAACAGAGAGGCGGAAACAGAGGGCAAGAAAAAGAGGGGCTGAAACAGAGGGCGTGAAACAGAGGGGCTGATTACAGAGGGCGAGAAACAGAGGGGCTGAAACAGAGGGGCTGAAACAGAGGGGCTGAAACAGATGGGCTGAAACCGAGGGCGAGAAAGAGTGGGGCTGAAACAGAGGGCGAGAAACAGAGGGGCTAAATCAGAGGGGCTGTAACAAAGGGGCTGAAACAGAGCGGCTAAATCAGAGGGGCAGAAACAGAGGGCGAGAAACAGAGGGGCTGAAACAGAGGTCGAGAAACAGTGGGGCTGAAACAGAGGGGCTGAAACAGAGGTGCTGAAATAGAGGGGCTGAAAAAGAGGGCGAGAAACAGAGGGGCTTAAACAGAGGGGCAGAAACAGAGGGGCTGAATCAGAGGGGCTGAAACAGAGGGGCTGAAACAGAGGGCGAGAAACAGAGGGGCTGAAACAGAGGGCGAGAAACAGAGGGGCTGAAACAGAGGGGCTGAAACAGAGGGGCTGAAACAGAGGGGTTGAAACAGAGGGCGAGAAACAGAGGGGCTGAAACAGAGGGCGAGAAACAGAGGGGCTAAAACAGAGGGGCTGAAACAGAAGGGCTGAAACAGAGGGGCTGAGCCAGAGGGCGAGAAACAGAGGGGCTGAATCAGAGGGGCTGAATCAGAGGGGCTGAAACAGAGGGGCTGAAACAGAGGGGCTGAAATAGAGTGGCTGATACAGAGGGCGAGAAACAGAGAGGCTGAAACAGAGGGCGAGAAACAGAGGGACTGAAACAGAGGGCGAGAAACAGAGGGGCTGAAACAGAGGGGCTGAAACAGAGGGGCTGAAACAGAGGGCGAGAAACAGAGAGGCGGAAACAGAGGGCGAGAAACAGAGGGGCTGAAACAGAGGGCGTGAAACAGAGGGGCTGATTACACAGGGCGAGAAACAGAGGGGCTGAAACAGAGGGGCTGAAACAGATGGGCTGAAACCGAGGGCGAGATAGAGAGGGGCTGAAACAGAGGGCGAGAAACAGAGGGGCTGAAACAGAGGGCGAGAAACAGAGGGCGAGAAACAGTGGGACTGAAACAGAGGGGCTGAAACAGAGGGGCTGAAACAGAGGGGCTGAAACAGAGGGCGAGAAATAGAGGGGCTGAAACAGAGGGCGAGAAACAAAGGGGCAGAAACAGAGGGCGAGAAACAGAGGGGCTGAAACAGAGGGGCTGAAACAGAACGCGAGAAACAGAGGGGCTGAAACAGAGGGCGAGAAACAGAGGGGCTGAAACAGAGGGCGAGAAACAGAGGGGCTGAAACAGAGGGGATGATACAGAACGCGAGAAACAGAGGGGCTGAAACAGAGGGCGAGAAACAGAGGGGCTGAAACAGAGGGCGAGAAACAGAGCGCGAGAAACAGAGGGACTGAAACAGAGGGGCTGAAACAGAGGGGCTGAAACAGAGGGGCTGATACAGAGGGCGAGAAACAGAGGGGCTGAAACAGAGGGCGAGAAACAGAGGGGCTGAAACAGAAGTGCTGAAACAGAGGTGCCGAAACAGAGGGGCTGAAAAAGAGGGCGAGAAACAGAGAGGCTGAAACAGAGGGCGAGAAACAGAGGGGCTGAAACAGAGTGCGAGAAACAGAGGGGCTGAAACAGAGGGCGAGAAACAGAGGGGCTGAAACAGAGGGGCTGAAACAGAGGGGCTGAAACAGAGGGGCTGAAACAGAGGGCGAGAATCAGAGGGGCTGAAACAGAGGGCGATAAACATAGGGGCTGAAACAGCGGGCGATAAACAGAGGGGCTGAAACAGAGGGCGAGAAACAGAGGGGCTGAAACAGAGGGGCTGAAACAGAGGAGCAGAAACAGAGGGCGAGAAACAGAGGGGCTGAAACAGAGCGCGAGAAACAGAGGGGCTGAAACAGAGGGCGAGAAACAGAGGGGCAGAAACAGAGGGGCTGAAACAGAGGGGCTGAAATAGAGGGGCTGAAACAGAGGGCGAGAAACAGAGGGGCTGAAAAAGAGGGCGAGAAACAGAGGGGGAGAAACAGAGGTGCTGAAACAGAGGGGCTGAAACAGAGGGGCTGAAATAGAGTGGCTGATACAGAGGGCGAGAAACAGAGGGGCTGAAACAGAGGGCGAGAAACAGAGGGACTGAAACAGAGGGCGAGAAACAGAGGGGCTGAAACAGAGGAGCTGAAACAGAGGGGCTGATACAGAGGGCGAGAACCAGAGAGGCGGAAACAGAGGGCGAGAAACAGAGGGGCTGAAACAGAGGGGCTGAAACAGAGGGGCTGAAACAGAGCGCGAGAAACAGAGAGGCTGAATCAGAGAGGCTGAAACAGAGGGCGAGAAACAGAGGGGCTGAAACAGAGGGCGAGAAACAGAGTGGCTGAAACAGAGGGGCTGAGACAGGGGGGCTGAAACAGAGGGTGAGAAACAGAGTGGCTGAAACAGAGGGCGAGAAACAGAGGGGCTGAAACAGAGGAGCTGAATCAGAGAGGCTGAAACACAGGGGCTGAAACAGAGGGCGAGAAACAGAGGGGCTGAAAAAGAGGGCGAGAAACAGAGGGGGAGAAACAGAGGTGCTGAAACAAAGGGGCTGAAACAGAGGGGCTGAAATAGAGGGCGAGAAACAGAGAGGCGGAAACAGAGGGCAAGAAAAAGAGGGGCTGAAACAGAGGGCGTGAAACAGAGGGGCTGATTACAGAGGGCGAGAAACAGAGGGGCTGAAACAGAGGGGCTGAAACAGAGGGGCTGAAACAGATGGGCTGAAACCGAGGGCGAGAAAGAGTGGGGCTGAAACAGAGGGCGAGAAACAGAGGGGCTAAATCAGAGGGGCAGTAACAAAGGGGCTGAAACAGAGCGGCTAAATCAGAGGGGCAGAAACAGAGGGCGAGAAACAGAGGGGCTGAAACAGAGGGCGAGAAACAGTGGGGCTGAAACAGAGGGGCTGAAACAGAGGTGCTGAAATAGAGGGGCTGAAAAAGAGGGCGAGAAACAGAGGGGCTTAAACAGAGGGGCTGAAACAGAGGGGCTGAAACAGATGGGCTGAAACCGAGGGCGAGAAAGAGAGGGGCTGAAACAGAGGGCGAGAAACAGAGGGGCTAAATCAGAGGGGCAGTAACAAAGGGACTGAAACAGAGCGGCTAAATCGGAGGGGCAGAAACAGAGGGCGAGAAACAGAGGGGCTGAAACAGAGGGCGAGAAACAGTGGGGCTGAACAGAGGGGCTGAAACAGAGGTGCTGAAACAGAGGGGCTGAAACAGAGGGCGAGAAACAGAGGGGCTTAAACAGAGGGCGAGAAACAGAGGGGCTGAAACAGAGGGCGAGAAACAGAGGGGCAGAAACAGAGGGGCTGAAACAGAAGGGCTGAATCAGAGGGGCTGAAACAGAGGGCGAGAAACAGAGGGGCTGAATCAGAGGGGCTGAATCAGAGGGGCTGAAACAGAGGGGCTGAAACAGAGGGCGAGAAACAGAGGGGCTGAAACAGAGGGCGAGAAACAGAGGGGCTTAAACAGAGGGCGAGAAACAGAGGGGCTGAAACAGAGGGCGAGAAACAGAGGGGCAGAAACAGAGGGGCTGAAACAGAAGGGCTGAATCAGAGGGGCTGAAACAGAGGGCGAGAAACAGAGGGGCTGAATCAGAGGGTCTGAATCAGAGGGGCTGAAACAGAGGGGCTGAAACAGAGGGCGAGAAACAGAGGGGCTGAAACAGAGGGCGAGAAACAGAGGGGCTGAAATAGAGGGGCTGAAACAGAGTTACTGAAACAGAGGGGCTGAAACAGAGGGAGAGAAACAGAGGGGCTGAAACAGAGGGCGAGAAACAGAGGGGCTGAAGCAGAGGGGCTGAAACAGAAGGGCTGAAACAGAGGGGCTGAGTCAGAGGGCGAGAAACAGAGGGGCTGAATCAGAGGGGCTGAATTAGAGGGGCTGAATCAGAGGGGCTGAAACAGAGGGCGAGAAACAGAGGGGCTGAAAAAGAGGGCGAGAAACAGAGGGGCTGAAACAGATGGGCTGAAACAGAGGGGCTGAAACAGAGGGGCTGAAATAGAGTGGCTGATACAGAGGGCAAGAAACAGAGGGGCTGAAACAGAGGGCGAGAAACAGAGGAACTGAAACAGAGGGCGAGAAACAGAGGGGCTGAAACAGAGGGGCTGAAACAGAGGGGCTGAAACAGAGGGCGAGAAACAGAGAGGCGGAAACAGAGGGCGAGAAACAGAGGGGCTGAAACAGAGGGCGTGAAACAGAGGGGCTGATTACAGAGGGCGAGAAACAGAGGGGCTGAAACAGAGTGGCTGAAACAGATGGGCTGAAACCGATGGCGAGAAAGAGAGGGGCTGAAACAGAGGGCGAGAAACAGAGGGGCTGAAACAGAGGGCGAGAAACAGAGGGCGAGAAACAGAGGGACTGAAACAGAGGGGCTGAAACAGAGGGGCTGAAACAGAGGGGCTGAAACAGAGGGCGAGAAATAGAGGGGCTGAAACAGAGGGCGAGAAACAAAGGGGCTGAAACAGAGGGCGAGAAACAGAGGGGCTTAAACAGAGGGGCTGAAACAGAGGGGCTGAAACAGAACGCGATAAACAGAGGGGCTGAAACAGAGGGCGAGAAACAGAGGGGCTGAAACAGAGGGCGAGAAACAGAGGGCGAGAAACTGAGGGACTGAAACAGAGGGGCTGAAACAGAGGGGCTGAAACAGAGGGGCTGAAACAGAGGGCGAGAAACAGAGAGGCTGAAACAGAGGGCGAGAAACAGAGGGGCTGAAACAGAGGGCGAGAAACAGAGGGGCTGAAACAGAGGGCGAGAAACAGAGGGGCTGAAACAGAGGGGCTGAAACAGAGGGTCTGAAACAGAGGGCGAGAATCAGAGGGGCTGAAACAGAGGGGCTGAATCAGAGGGGCTGAATCAGAGGGGCTGAAACAGAGGGCGAGAAACAGAGGGGCTGAAAAAGAGGGGCTGAAACAGAGGGGCTGAAACAGAGGGTCTGAAACAGAGGGCGAGAATCAGAGGGGCTGAAACAGAGGGGCTGAATCAGAGGGGCTGAATCAGAGGGGCTGAAACAGAGGGCGAGAAACAGAGGGGCTGAAACAGAGGGGCTGAAACAGAGGGGCTGAAATAGAGTGGCTGATACAGAGTGGCTGAAACAGAGGGCGAGAAACAGAGGGCGAGAAACAGAGGGACTGAAACAGAGGGCGAGAAACAGAGGGGCTGAAACAGAGGGGCTGAAACAGAGGGGCTGAAACAGAGCGCGAGAAACAGAGAGGCTGAATCAGAGAGGCTGAAACAGAGGGCGAGAAACAGAGGGGCTGAAACAGAGGGCGAGAAACAGAGGGGCTGAAACAGAGGGGCTGAGACAGGGGGGCTGAAACAGAGGGTGAGAAACAGAGTGGCTGAAACAGAGGGCGAGAAACAGAGGGGCTGAAACAGAGGAGCTGAATCAGAGAGGCTGAAACACAGGGGCTGAAACAGAGGGCGAGAAACAGAGGGGCTGAAAAAGAGGGCGAGAAACAGAGGGGGAGAAACAGAGGTGCTGAAACAAAGGGGCTGAAACAGAGGGGCTGAAATAGAGGGCGAGAAACAGAGAGGCGGAAACAGAGGGCAAGAAAAAGAGGGGCTGAAACAGAGGGCGTGAAACAGAGGGGCTGATTACAGAGGGCGAGAAACAGAGGGGCTGAAACAGAGGGGCTGAAACAGAGGGGCTGAAACAGATGGGCTGAAACCGAGGGCGAGAAAGAGTGGGGCTGAAACAGAGGGCGAGAAACAGAGGGGCTAAATCAGAGGGGCTGTAACAAAGGGGCTGAAACAGAGCGGCTAAATCAGAGGGGCAGAAACAGAGGGCGAGAAACAGAGGGGCTGAAACAGAGGGCGAGAAACAGTGGGGCTGAAACAGAGGGGCTGAAACAGAGGTGCTGAAATAGAGGGGCTGAAAAAGAGGGCGAGAAACAGAGGGGCTTAAACAGAGGGCGAGAAACAGAGGGGCAGAAACAGAGGGGCTGAATCAGAGGGGCTGAAACAGAGGGGCTGAAACAGAGGGCGAGAAACAGAGGGGCTGAAACAGAGGGCGAGAAACAGAGGGGCTGAAACAGAGGGGCTGAAACAGAGGGGCTGAAACAGAGGGGTTGAAACAGAGGGCGAGAAACAGAGGGGCTGAAACAGAGGGCGAGAAACAGAGGGGCTAAAACAGAGGGGCTGAAACAGAAGGGCTGAAACAGAGGGGCTGAGTCAGAGGGCGAGAAACAGAGGGGCTGAATCAGAGGGGCTGAATCAGAGGGGCTGAAACAGAGGGGCTGAAACAGAGGGGCTGAAATAGAGTGGCTGATACAGAGGGTGAGAAACAGAGAGGCTGAAACAGAGGGCGAGAAACAGAGGGACTGAAACAGAGGGCGAGAAACAGAGGGGCTGAAACAGAGGGGCTGAAACAGAGGGGCTGAAACAGAGGGCGAGAAACAGAGAGGCGGAAACAGAGGGCGAGAAACAGAGGGGCTGAAACAGAGGGCGTGAAACAGAGGGGCTGATTACACAGGGCGAGAAACAGAGGGGCTGAAACAGAGGGGCTGAAACAGATGGGCTGAAACCGAGGGCGAGATAGAGAGGGGCTGAAACAGAGGGCGAGAAACAGAGGGGCTGAAACAGAGGGCGAGAAACAGAGGGCGAGAAACAGTGGGACTGAAACAGAGGGGCTGAAACAGAGGGGCTGAAACAGAGGGGCTGAAACAGAGGGCGAGAAATAGAGGGGCTGAAACAGAGGGCGAGAAACAAAGGGGCAGAAACAGAGGGCGAGAAACAGAGGGGCTGAAACAGAGGGGCTGAAACAGAACGCGAGAAACAGAGGGGCTGAAACAGAGGGCGAGAAACAGAGGGGCTGAAACAGAGGGCGAGAAACAGAGGGGCTGAAACAGAGGGGATGATACAGAACGCGAGAAACAGAGGGGCTGAAACAGAGGGCGAGAAACAGAGGGGCTGAAACAGAGGGCGAGAAACAGAGCGCGAGAAACAGAGGGACTGAAACAGAGGGGCTGAAACAGAGGGGCTGAAACAGAGGGGCTGATACAGAGGGCGAGAAACAGAGGGGCTGAAACAGAGGGCGAGAAACAGAGGGGCTGAAACAGAAGTGCTGAAACAGAGGTGCCGAAACAGAGGGGCTGAAACAGAGGGCGAGAAACAGAGAGGCTGAAACAGAGGGCGAGAAACAGAGGGGCTGAAACAGAGGGCGAGAAACAGAGGGGCTGAAACAGAGGGGCTGAAACAGAGGGGCTGAAACAGAGGGGCTGAAACAGAGGGCGAGAATCAGAGGGGCTGAAACAGAGGGCGATAAACATAGGGGCTGAAACAGCGGGCGATAAACAGAGGGGCTGAAACAGAGGGCGAGAAACAGAGGGGCTGAAACAGAGGGGCTGAAACAGAGGAGCAGAAACAGAGGGCGAGAAACAGAGGGGCTGAAACAGAGCGCGAGAAACAGAGGGGCTGAAACAGAGGGCGAGAAACAGAGGGGCAGAAACAGAGGGGCTGAAACAGAGGGGCTGAAATAGAGGGGCTGAAACAGAGGGCGAGAAACAGAGGGGCTGAAAAAGAGGGCGAGAAACAGAGGGGGAGAAACAGAGGTGCTGAAACAGAGGGGCTGAAACAGAGGGGCTGAAATAGAGTGGCTGATACAGAGGGCGAGAAACAGAGGGGCTGAAACAGAGGGCGAGAAACAGAGGGACTGAAACAGAGGGCGAGAAACAGAGGGGCTGAAACAGAGGAGCTGAAACAGAGGGGCTGATACAGAGGGCGAGAACCAGAGAGGCGGAAACAGAGGGCGAGAAACAGAGGGGCTGAAACAGAGGGGCTGAAACAGAGGGGCTGAAACAGAGCGCGAGAAACAGAGAGGCTGAATCAGAGAGGCTGAAACAGAGGGCGAGAAACAGAGGGGCTGAAACAGAGGGCGAGAAACAGAGTGGCTGAAACAGAGGGGCTGAGACAGGGGGGCTGAAACAGAGGGTGAGAAACAGAGTGGCTGAAACAGAGGGCGAGAAACAGAGGGGCTGAAACAGAGGAGCTGAATCAGAGAGGCTGAAACACAGGGGCTGAAACAGAGGGCGAGAAACAGAGGGGCTGAAAAAGAGGGCGAGAAACAGATGGGGAGAAACAGAGGTGCTGAAACAAAGGGGCTGAAACAGAGGGGCTGAAATAGAGGGCGAGAAACAGAGAGGCGGAAACAGAGGGCAAGAAAAAGAGGGGCTGAAACAGAGGGCGTGAAACAGAGGGGCTGATTACAGAGGGCGAGAAACAGAGGGGCTGAAACAGAGGGGCTGAAACAGAGGGGCTGAAACAGATGGGCTGAAACCGAGGGCGAGAAAGAGTGGGGCTGAAACAGAGGGCGAGAAACAGAGGGGCTAAATCAGAGGGGCAGTAACAAAGGGGCTGAAACAGAGCGGCTAAATCAGAGGGGCAGAAACAGAGGGCGAGAAACAGAGGGGCTGAAACAGAGGGCGAGAAACAGTGGGGCTGAAACAGAGGGGCTGAAACAGAGGTGCTGAAATAGAGGGGCTGAAAAAGAGGGCGAGAAACAGAGGGGCTTAAACAGAGGGCGAGAAACAGAGGGGCAGAAACAGAGGGGCTGAATCAGAGGGGCTGAAACAGAGGGGCTGAAACAGAGGGCGAGAAACAGAGGGGCTGAAACAGAGGGCGAGAAACAGAGGGGCTGAAACAGAGGGGCTGAAACAGAGGGGCTGAAACAGAGGGGTTGAAACAGAGGGCGAGAAACAGAGGGGCTGAAACAGAGGGCGAGAAACAGAGGGGCTAAAACAGAGGGGCTGAAACAGAAGGGCTGAAACAGAGGGGCTGAGTCAGAGGGCGAGAAACAGAGGGGCTGAATCAGAGGGGCTGAATCAGAGGGGCTGAAACAGAGGGGCTGAAACAGAGGGGCTGAAATAGAGTGGCTGATACAGAGGGCGAGAAACAGAGAGGCTGAAACAGAGGGCGAGAAACAGAGGGACTGAAACAGAGGGCGAGAAACAGAGGGGCTGAAACAGAGGGGCTGAAACAGAGGGGCTGAAACAGAGGGCGAGAAACAGAGAGGCGGAAACAGAGGGCGAGAAACAGAGGGGCTGAAACAGAGGGCGTGAAACAGAGGGGCTGATTACACAGGGCGAGAAACAGAGGGGCTGAAACAGAGGGGCTGAAACAGATGGGCTGAAACCGAGGGCGAGATAGAGAGGGGCTGAAACAGAGGGCGAGAAACAGAGGGGCTGAAACAGAGGGCGAGAAACAGAGGGCGAGAAACAGTGGGACTGAAACAGAGGGGCTGAAACAGAGGGGCTGAAACAGAGGGGCTGAAACAGAGGGCGAGAAATAGAGGGGCTGAAACAGAGGGCGAGAAACAAAGGGGCAGAAACAGAGGGCGAGAAACAGAGGGGCTGAAACAGAGGGGCTGAAACAGAACGCGAGAAACAGAGGGGCTGAAACAGAGGGCGAGAAACAGAGGGGCTGAAACAGAGGGCGAGAAACAGAGGGGCTGAAACAGAGGGGATGATACAGAACGCGAGAAACAGAGGGGCTGAAACAGAGGGCGAGAAACAGAGGGGCTGAAACAGAGGGCGAGAAACAGAGCGCGAGAAACAGAGGGACTGAAACAGAGGGGCTGAAACAGAGGGGCTGAAACAGAGGGGCTGATACAGAGGGCGAGAAACAGAGGGGCTGAAACAGAGGGCGAGAAACAGAGGGGCTGAAACAGAAGTGCTGAAACAGAGGTGCCGAAACAGAGGGGCTGAAACAGAGGGCGAGAAACAGAGAGGCTGAAACAGAGGGCGAGAAACAGAGGGGCTGAAACAGAGGGCGAGAAACAGAGGGGCTGAAACAGAGGGCGAGAAACAGAGGGGCTGAAACAGAGGGGCTGAAACAGAGGGGCTGAAACAGAGGGGCTGAAACAGAGGGCGAGAATCAGAGGGGCTGAAACAGAGGGCGATAAACATAGGGGCTGAAACAGCGGGCGATAAACAGAGGGGCTGAAACAGAGGGCGAGAAACAGAGGGGCTGAAACAGAGGGGCTGAAACAGAGGAGCAGAAACAGAGGGCGAGAAACAGAGGGGCTGAAACAGAGCGCGAGAAACAGAGGGGCTGAAACAGAGGGCGAGAAACAGAGGGGCAGAAACAGAGGGGCTGAAACAGAGGGGCTGAAATAGAGGGGCTGAAACAGAGGGCGAGAAACAGAGGGGCTGAAAAAGAGGGCGAGAAACAGAGGGGGAGAAACAGAGGTGCTGAAACAGAGGGGCTGAAACAGAGGGGCTGAAATAGAGTGGCTGATACAGAGGGCGAGAAACAGAGGGGCTGAAACAGAGGGCGAGAAACAGAGGGACTGAAACAGAGGGCGAGAAACAGAGGGGCTGAAACAGAGGAGCTGAAACAGAGGGGCTGATACAGAGGGCGAGAACCAGAGAGGCGGAAACAGAGGGCGAGAAACAGAGGGGCTGAAACAGAGGGCGCGAAACAGAGGGGCTGATTACAGAGGGCGAGAAACAGAGGGGCTGAAACAGATGGGCTGAAACCGAGGGCGAGAAAGAGAGGGGCTGAAACAGAGGGCGAGAAACAGAGGGCGAGAAACAGAGGGCGAGAAACAGAGGGGCAGAAACAGAGGGGCTGAAACAGAGGGGCTGAAAGAGAGGGAGAGAAATAGAGGGGCTGAAACAGAGGGCGAGAAACAGAGGGGCTGAAACAGAGGGCGAGAAACAGAGGGGCTGAAACAGAGGGGCTGAAACAGAGGGGCTGAAACAGAGGGGCTGAAACAGAGGGCGAGAAACAGAGGGGCTGAAACAGAGGGGCTGAAACAGAGGGCGAGAAACAGAGGGGCTGAAACAGAGGGCGAGAAACAGAGGGGCTGAAACAGAGGGCGAGAAACAGAGAGTGAGAAACAGAGGGACTGAAACAGAGGGGCTGAAACAGAGGGGCTGAAACAGGGGGGCTGAAACAGAGGGGCTGAAATAGAGTGGCTGATACAGAGGGCGAGAAACAGAGGGGCTGAAACAGAGGGCGAGAAACAGAGGGACTGAAACAGAAGGCGAAAAAAGAGGGGCTGAAACAGAGGGGCTGAAACAGAGGGCGAGAAACAGAGAGGCGGAAACAGAGGGCGAGAAAGAGAGGGGCTGAAACAGAGGGCGTGAAACAGAGGGGCTGATTACAGAGGGCGAGAAACAGAGGGGCTGAAACAGAGGGGCTGAAACATATGGGCTGAAACCGAGGGCGAGAAAGAGAGGGTCTGAAACAGAGGGCGAGAAACAGAGGGGCTGAAACAGAGGGCGAGAAACAGAGGGCGAGAAACAGAGAGACTGAAACAGAGGGGCTGAAACAGAGGGGCTGAAGCAGAGGGCGAGAAATAGAGGGTCTGAAACAGAGGGCGAGAAACAGAGGGGCTGAAACAGAGGGCGAGAAACAGAGGGCGAGAAACAGAGGGACTGAAACAGAGAGGCTGAAACAGAGGGCGAGAAACAGAGGGGCTGAAACAGAGGGGCTGAAACAGAGGGGGTGAAACAGAACGCGAGAAACAGAGGGGCTGAAACAGAGAGCGAGAAACAGAGGGGCTGAAACAGAGGGCGAGAAACAGAGGGCGAGAAACAGAGGGACTGAAACAGAGGGGCTGAAACAGAGGGGCTGAAACAGAGGGGCTGAAACAGAGGGGCTGATACAGACGGCGAGAAACAGAGGGGCTGAAACAGAGGTGCTGAAACAGAGGTGCTGAAACAGAGGGGCTGTAACAGAGGGCGAGAAACAGAGAGGCTGAAACAGAGGGCGAGAAACAGAGGGGCTGAAACAGAGGGCGAGAAACAGAGGGGCTGAAACAGAGGCCGAGAAACAGAGGGGCTGAAACAGAGGGCCGAAACAGAGGGGCTGAAACAGAGGGGCTGAAACAGAGGGCGAGAAACAGAGGGGCTGAAATAGAGGGCGAGAAACAAAGGGCGAGAAACAGAGGGGCTGAAACAGAGGAGCTGAATCAGTGAGGCTGAAACCGAGGGGCTAAAACAGAGGGCGAGAAACAGAGGGGCTGAAAAAGAGGGCGAGAAACAGAGGGGGAGAAACAGAGGGGCTGAAACAGGGGGGCTGAAACAGAGGGGCTGAAATAGAGTGGCTGATACAGAGGGCGAGAAACAGAGGGGCTGAAACAGAGGGCGAGAAACAGAGGGACTGAAACAGAGGGCGAGAAACAGAGGGGCTGAAACAGAGGGGCTGAAACAGAGGGCGAGAAACAGAGGGGCTGAAACAGAGGGCGAGAAACAGAGGGACTGAAACAGAGGGCGAGAAACAGAGGGGCTGAAACAGAGGGGCTGAAACAGAGGGGCTGAAACAGAGGGCGAGAAACAGAGAGGCGGAAACCGAGGGCACGAAAAAGAGGGGCTGAAACAGAGGGCGTGGAACAGAGGGGCTGATTACAGAGGGCGAGAAACAGAGGGGCTGAAACAGAGGGGCTGAAACAGAGGGGCTGAAACAGATGGGCTGAAACCGAGGGCGAGAAAGAGAGGGGCTGAAACAGAGGGCGAGAAACAGAGGGGCTAAATCAGAGGGGCAGTAACAAAGGGGCTGAAACAGAGCGGCTAAATCGGAGGGGCAGAAACAGAGGGCGAGAAACAGAGGGGCTGAAACAGAGGGCGAGAAACAGTGGGGCTGAACAGAGGGGCTGAAACAGAGGTGCTGAAACAGAGGGGCTGAAACAGAGGGCGAGAAACAGAGGGGCTTAAACAGAGGGCGAGAAAAAGAGGGGCTGAAACAGAGGGCGAGAAACAGAGGGGCAGAAACAGAGGGGCTGAAACAGAAGGGCTGAATCAGAGGGGCTGAAACAGAGGGCGAGAAACAGAGGGGCTGAATCAGAGGGGCTGAATCAGAGGGGCTGAAACAGAGGGGCTGAAACAGAGGGCGAGAAACAGAGGGGCTGAAACAGAGGGCGAGAAACAGAGGGGCTGAAATAGAGGGGCTGAAACAGAGTTGCTGAAACAGAGGGGCTGAAACAGAGGGAGAGAAACAGAGGGGCTGAAACAGAGGGCGAGAAACAGAGGGGCTGAAGCAGAGGGGCTGAAACAGAAGGGCTGAAACAGAGGGGCTGAGTCAGAGGGCGAGAAACAGAGGGGCTGAATCAGAGGGGCTGAATCAGAGGGGCTGAATCAGAGGGGCTGAAACAGAGGGCGAGAAACAGAGGGGCTGAAAAAGAGGGCGAGAAACAGAGGGGCTGAAACAGAGGGGCTGAAACAGAGGGGCTGAAACAGAGGGGCTGAAATAGAGTGGCTGATACAGAGGGCAAGAAACAGAGGGGCTGAAACAGAGGGCGAGAAACAGAGGAACTGAAACAGAGGGCGAGAAACAGAGGGGCTGAAACAGAGGGGCTGAAACAGAGGGGCTGAAACAGAGGGCGAGAAACAGAGAGGCGGAAACAGAGGGCGAGAAACAGAGGGGCTGAAACAGAGGGCGTGAAACAGAGGGGCTGATTACAGAGGGCGAGAAACAGAGGGGCTGAAACAGAGGGGCTGAAACAGATGGGTTGAAACCGAGGGCGAGAAAGAGAGGGGCTGAAACAGAGGGCGAGAAACAGAGGGGCTGAAACAGAGGGCGAGAAACAGAGGGCGAGAAACAGAGGGACTGAAACAGAGGGGCTGAAACAGAGGGGCTGAAACAGAGGGGCTGAAACAGAGGGCGAGAAACAGAGGGGCTGAAACAGAGGGCGAGAAACAGAGGGGCTTAAACAGAGGGGCTGAAACAGAGGGGCTGAAACAGAACGCGATAAACAGAGGGGCTGAAACAGAGGGCGAGAAACAGAGGGGCTGAAACAGAGGGCGAGAAACAGAGGGCGAGAAACAGAGGGACTGAAACAGAGGGGCTGAAACAGAGGGGCTGAAACAGAGGGGCTGAAACAGAGGGCGAGAAACAGAGAGGCTGAAACAGAGGGCGAGAAACAGAGGGTCTGAAACAGAGGGCGAGAAACAGAGGGGCTGAAACAGAGGGCGAGAAACAGAGGGGCTGAAACAGAGGGGCTGAAACAGAGGGTCTGAAACAGAGGGCGAGAATCAGAGGGGCTGAAATAGAGGGGCTGAATCAGAGGGGCTGAATCAGAGGGGCTGAAACAGAGGGCGAGAAACAGAGGGGCTGAAAAAGAGGGGCTGAAACAGAGGGGGAGAAACAGAGGGGCTGAAACAGAGGGGCTGAAACAGAGGGGCTGAAATAGAGTGGCTGATACAGAGGGGCTGAAACAGAGGGCGAGAAACAGAGGGCGAGAAACAGAGGGACTGAAACAGAGGGCGAGAAACAGAGGGGCTGAAACAGAGGGGCTGAAACAGAGGGGCTGAAACAGAGCGCGAGAAACAGAGAGGCTGAATCAGAGAGGCTGAAACAGAGGGCGAGAAACAGAGGGGCTGAAACAGAGGGCGAGAAACAGAGGGGCTGAAACAGAGGGGCTGAGACAGGGGGGCTGAAACAGAGGGTGAGAAACAGAGTGGCTGAAACAGAGGGCGAGAAACAGAGGGGCTGAAACAGAGGAGCTGAATCAGAGAGGCTGAAACACAGGGGCTGAAACAGAGGGCGAGAAACAGAGGGGCTGAAAAAGAGGGCGAGAAACAGAGGGGGAGAAACAGAGGTGCTGAAACAAAGGGGCTGAAACAGAGGGGCTGAAATAGAGGGCGAGAAACAGAGAGGCGGAAACAGAGGGCAAGAAAAAGAGGGGCTGAAACAGAGGGCGTGAAACAGAGGGGCTGATTACAGAGGGCGAGAAACAGAGGGGCTGAAACAGAGGGGCTGAAACAGAGGGGCTGAAACAGATGGGCTGAAACCGAGGGCGAGAAAGAGTGGGGCTGAAACAGAGGGCGAGAAACAGAGGGGCTAAATCAGAGGGGCAGTAACAAAGGGGCTGAAACAGAGCGGCTAAATCAGAGGGGCAGAAACAGAGGGCGAGAAACAGAGGGGCTGAAACAGAGGGCGAGAAACAGTGGGGCTGAAACAGAGGGGCTGAAACAGAGGTGCTGAAATAGAGGGGCTGAAAAAGAGGGCGAGAAACAGAGGGGCTTAAACAGAGGGCGAGAAACAGAGGGGCTGAAACAGAGGGCGAGAAACAGAGGGGCAGAAACAGAGGGGCTGAATCAGAGGGGCTGAAACAGAGGGGCTGAAACAGAGGGCGAGAAACAGAGGGGCTGAAACAGAGGGCGAGAAACAGAGGGGCTGAAACAGAGGGGCTGAAACAGAGGGGCTGAAACAGAGGGGCTGAAACAGAGGGCGAGAAACAGAGGGGCTGAAACAGAGGGCGAGAAACAGAGGGGCTAAAACAGAGGGGCTGAAACAGAAGGGCTGAAACAGAGGGGCTGAGTCAGAGGGCGAGAAACAGAGGGGCTGAATCAGAGGGGCTGAATCAGAGGGGCTGAAACAGAGGGGCTGAAACAGAGGGGCTGAAATAGAGTGGCTGATACAGAGGGCGAGAAACAGAGAGGCTGAAACAGAGGGCGAGAAACAGAGGGACTGAAACAGAGGGCGAGAAACAGAGGGGCTAAAACAGAGGGGCTGAAACAGAGGGGCTGAAACAGAGGGCGAGAAACAGAGAGGCGGAAACAGAGGGCGAGAAACAGAGGGGCTGAAACAGATGGCGTGAAACAGAGGGGCTGATTACACAGGGCGAGAAACAGAGGGGCTGAAACAGAGGGGCTGAAACAGATGGGCTGAAACCGAGGGCGAGATAGAGAGGGGCTGAAACAGAGGGCGAGAAACAGAGGGGCTGAAACAGAGGGCGAGAAACAGAGGGCGAGAAACAGTGGGACTGAAACAGAGGGGCTGAAACAGAGGGGCTGAAACAGAGGGGCTGAAACAGAGGGCGAGAAATAGAGGGGCTGAAACAGAGGGCGAGAAACAAAGGGGCAGATACAGAGGGCGAGAAACAGAGGGGCTGAAACAGAGGGGCTGAAACAGAACGCGAGAAACAGAGGGGCTGAAACAGAGGGCGAGAAACAGAGGGGCTGAAACAGAGGGCGAGAAACAGAGGGGCTGAAACAGAGGGGATGATACAGAACGCGAGAAACAGAGGGGCTGAAACAGAGGGCGAGAAACAGAGGGGCTGAAACAGAGGGCGAGAAACAGAGGGGCTGAAACAGAGGGCGAGAAACAGAGGGGCTAAAACAGAGGGGCTGAAACAGAAGGGCTGAAACAGAGGGGCTGAGTCAGAGGGCGAGAAACAGAGGGGCTGAATCAGAGGGGCTGAATCAGAGGGGCTGAAACAGAGGGGCTGAAACAGAGGGGCTGAAATAGAGTGGCTGATACAGAGGGCGAGAAACAGAGAGGCTGAAACAGAGGGCGAGAAACAGAGGGACTGAAACAGAGGGCGAGAAACAGAGGGGCTGAAACAGAGGGGCTGAAACAGAGGGGCTGAAACAGAGGGCGAGAAACAGAGAGGCGGAAACAGAGGGCGAGAAACAGAGGGGCTGAAACAGAGGGCGTGAAACAGAGGGGCTGATTACACAGGGCGAGAAACAGAGGGGCTGAAACAGAGGGGCTGAAACAGATGGGCTGAAACCGAGGGCGAGATAGAGAGGGGCTGAAACAGAGGGCGAGAAACAGAGGGGCTGAAACAGAGGGCGAGAAACAGAGGGCGAGAAACAGTGGGACTGAAACAGAGGGGCTGAAACAGAGGGGCTGAAACAGAGGGGCTGAAACAGAGGGCGAGAAATAGAGGGGCTGAAACAGAGGGCGAGAAACAAAGGGGCAGAAACAGAGGGCGAGAAACAGAGGGGCTGAAACAGAGGGGCTGAAACAGAACGCGAGAAACAGAGGGGCTGAAACAGAGGGCGAGAAACAGAGGGGCTGAAACAGAGGGCGAGAAACAGAGGGGCTGAAACAGAGGGGATGATACAGAACGCGAGAAACAGAGGGGCTGAAACAGAGGGCGAGAAACAGAGAGGCTGAAACAGAAGGCGAGAAACAGAGGGGCTGAAACAGAGGGCGAGAAACAGAGGGGCTGAAACAGAGGGCGAGAAACAGAGGGGCTGAAACAGAAGTGCTGAAACAGAGGTGCCGAAACAGAGGGGCTGAAACAGAGGGGCTGAAACAGAGGGGCTGAAACAGAGGGGCTGATACAGAGGGGCTGAAACAGAGGGGCTGATACAGAGGGCGAGAAACAGAGGGGCTGAAAGAGAGGGCGAGAAACGGAGGGGCTGAAACAGAAGTGCTGAAACAGAGGTGCCGAAACAGAGGGGCTGAAACAGAGGGCGAGAAACAGAGAGGCTGAAACAGAGGGCGAGAAACAGAGGGGCTGAAACAGAGGGCGAGAAACAGAGGGGCTGAAACAGAGGGCGAGAAACAGAGGGGCTGAAACAGAGGGGCTGAAACAGAGGGGCTGAAATAGAGGGGCTGAAACAGAGGGCGAGAATCAGAGGGGCTGAAACAGAGGGCGATAAACATAGGGGCTGAAACAGAGGGCGATAAACAGAGGGGCTGAAACAGAGGGCGAGAAACAGAGGGGCTGAAACAGAGGGGCTGAAACAGAGGAGCAGAAACAGAGGGCGAGAAACAGAGGGGCTGAAACAGAGCGCGAGAAACAGAGGGGCTGAAACAGAGGGCGAGAAACAGAGGGGCAGAAACAGAGGGGCTGAAACAGAGGGGCTGAAATAGAGGGGCTGAAACAGAGGGCGAGAAACAGAGGGGCTGAAAAAGAGGGCGAGAAACAGAGGGGGAGAAACAGAGGTGCTGAAACAGAGGGGCTGAAACAGAGGGGCTGAAATAGAGTGGCTGATACAGAGGGCGAGAAACAGAGGGGCTGAAACAGAGGGCGAGAAACAGAGGGACTGAAACAGAGGGCGAGAAACAGAGGGGCTGAAACAGAGGAGCTGAAACAGAGGGGCTGAAACAGAGGGCGAGAACCAGAGAGGCGGAAACAGAGGGCGAGAAACAGAGGGGCTGAAACAGAGGGCGCGAAACAGAGGGGCTGATTACAGAGGGCGAGAAACAGAGGGGCTGAAACAGATGGGCTGAAACCGAGGGCGAGAAAGAGAGGGGCTGAAACAGAGGGCGAGAAACAGAGGGCGAGAAACAGAGGGCGAGAAACAGAGGGGCAGAAACAGAGGGGCTGAAACAGAGGGGCTGAAAGAGAGGGAGAGAAATAGAGGGGCTGAAACAGAGGGCGAGAAACAGAGGGGCTGAAACAGAGGGCGAGAAACAGAGGGGCTGAAACAGAGGGGCTGAAACAGAGGGGCTGAAACAGAGGGGCTGAAACAGAGGGCGAGAAACAGAGGGGCTGAAACAGAGGGCGAGAAACAGAGGGGCTGAAACAGAGGGCGAGAAACAGAGAGTGAGAAACAGAGGGACTGAAACAGAGGGGCTGAAACAGAGGGGCTGAAACAGGGGGGCTGAAACAGAGGGGCTGAAATAGAGTGGCTGATACAGAGGGGGAGAAACAGAGGGGCTGAAACAGAGGGCGAGAAACAGAGGGACTGAAACAGAAGGCGAAAAAAGAGGGGCTGAAACAGAGGGGCTGAAACAGAGGGGCTGAAACAGAGGGGCTGAAACAGAGGGCGAGAAACAGAGAGGCGGAAACAGAGGGCGAGAAAGAGAGCGGCTGAAACAGAGGGCGTGAAACAGAGGGGCTGATTACAGAGGGCGAGAAACAGAAGGGCTGAAACAGAGGGGCTGAAACAGAGGGGCTGAAACATATGGGCTGAAACCGAGGGCGAGAAAGAGAGGTTCTGAAACAGAGGGCGAGAAACAGAGGGGCTGAAACAGAGGGCGAGAAACAGAGGGCGAGAAACAGAGAGACTGAAACAGAGGGGCTGAAACAGAGGGGCTGAAACAGAGGGCGAGAAATAGAGGGTCTGAAACAGAGGGCGAGAAACAGAGGGGCTGAAACAGAGGGCGAGAAACAGAGGGGCTGAAACAGAGGGGCTGAAACAGAGGGGCTGAAACAGAACGCGAGAAACAGATGGGCTGAAACAGAGAGCGAGAAACAGAGGGGCTGAAACAGAGGGCGAGAAACAGAGGGCGAGAAACAGAGGGACTGAAACAGAGGGGCTGAAACAGAGGGGCTGAAACAGAGGGGCTGAAACAGAGGGGCTGATACAGACGGCGAGAAACAGAGGGGCTGAAACAGAGGGCGAGAAACAGAGGGGCTGAAACAGAGGTGCTGAAACAGAGGTGCTGAAACAGAGGGGCTGTAACAGAGGGCGAGAAACAGAGAGGCTGAAACAGAGGGCGAGAAACAGAGGGGCTGAAACAGAGGGCGAGAAACAGAGGTGATGAAACAGAGGCCGAGAAACAGAGGGGCTGAAACAGAGGGCCGAAACAGAGGGGCTGAAACAGAGGGGCTGAAACAGAGGGCGAGAAACAGAGGGGCTGAAATAGAGGGCGAGAAACAGAGGGCGAGAAACAGAGGGGCTGAAACAGAGGAGCTGAATCAGAGAGGCTGAAACCGAGGGGCTGAAACAGCGGGCGAGAAACAGAGGGGTTGAAAAAGAGGGCGAGAAACAGAGGGGGAGAAACAGAGGGGCTGAAACAGGGGGGCTGAAACAGAGGGGCTGAAATAGAGTGGCTGATACAGAGGGCGAGAAACAGAGGGGCTGAAACAGAGGGCGAGAAACAGAGGGACTGAAACAGAGGGCGAGAAACAGAGGGGCTGAAACAGAGGGGCTGAAACAGAGGGGCTGAAACAGAGGGCGAGAAACAGAGGGGCTGAAACAGAGGGCGAGAAACAGAGGGACTGAAACAGAGGGCGAGAAACAGAGGGGCTGAAACAGAGGGGCTGAAACAGAGGGGCTGAAACAGAGGGCGAGAAACAGAGAGGCGGAAACAGAGGGCACGAAAAAGAGGGGCTGAAACAGAGGGCGTGGAACAGAGGGGCTGATTACAGAGGGCGAGAAACAGAGGGGCTGAAACAGAGGGGCTGAAACAGAGGGGCTGAAACAGATGGGCTGAAACCGAGGGCGAGAAAGAGAGGGGCTGAAACAGAGGGCGAGAAACAGAGGGGCTAAATCAGAGGGGCAGTAACAAAGGGGCTGAAACAGAGCGGCTAAATCGGAGGGGCAGAAACAGAGGGCGAGAAACAGAGGGGCTGAAACAGAGGGCGAGAAACAGTGGGGCTGAACAGAGGGGCTGAAACAGAGGTGCTGAAACAGAGGGGCTGAAACAGAGGGCGAGAAACAGAGGGGCTTAAACAGAGGGCGAGAAACAGAGGGGCTGAAACAGAGGGCGAGAAACAGAGGGGCAGAAACAGAGGGGCTGAAACAGAAGGGCTGAATCAGAGGGGCTGAAACAGAGGGCGAGAAACAGAGGGGCTGAATCAGAGGGGCTGAATCAGAGGGGCTGAAACAGAGGGGCTGAAACAGAGGGCGAGAAACAGAGGGGCTGAAACAGAGGGCGAGAAACAGAGGGGCTGAAATAGAGGGGCTGAAACAGAGGGGCTGAAACAGAGGGGCTGAAACAGAGGGAGAGAAACAGAGGGGCTGAAACAGAGGGCGAGAAACAGAGGGGCTGAAGCAGAGGGGCTGAAACAGAAGGGCTGAAACAGAGGGGCTGAGTCAGAGGGCGAGAAACAGAGGGGCTGAATCAGAGGGGCTGAATCAGAGGGGCTGAATCAGAGGGGCTGAAACAGAGGGCGAGAAACAGAGGGGCTGAAAAAGAGGGCGAGAAACAGAGGGGCTGAAACAGAGGGGCTGAAACAGAGGGGCTGAAACAGAGGGGCTGAAATAGAGTGGCTGATACAGAGGGCAAGAAACAGAGGGGCTGAAACAGAGGGCGAGAAACAGAGGGACTGAAACAGAGGGCGAGAAACAGAGGGGCTGAAACAGAGGGGCTGAAACAGAGGGGCTGAAACAGAGGGCGAGAAACAGAGAGGCGGAAACAGAGGGCGAGAAACAGAGGGGCTGAAACAGAGGGCGTGAAACAGAGGGGCTGATTACAGAGGGCGAGAAACAGAGGGGCTGAAACAGAGGGGCTGAAACAGATGGGCTGAAACCGAGGGCGAGAAAGAGAGGGGCTGAAACAGAGGGCGAGAAACAGAGGGGCTGAAACAGAGGGCGAGAAACAGAGGGCGAGAAACAGAGGGACTGAAACAGAGGGGCTGAAACAGAGGGGCTGAAACAGAGGGGCTGAAACAGAGGGCGAGAAATAGAGGGGCTGAAACAGAGGGCGAGAAACAGAGGGGCTGAAACAGAGGGCGAGAAACAGAGGGGCTTAAACAGAGGGGCTGAAACAGAGGGGCTGAAACAGAACGCGATAAACAGAGGGGCTGAAACAGAGGGCGAGAAACAGAGGGGCTGAAACAGAGGGCGAGAAACAGAGGGCGAGAAACAGAGGGACTGAAACAGAGGGGCTGAAACAGAGGGGCTGAAACAGAGGGGCTGAAACAGAGGGCGAGAAACAGAGAGGCTGAAACAGAGTGCGAGAAACAGAGGGGCTGAAACAGAGGGCGAGAAACAGTGGGGCTGAAACAGAGGGCGAGAAACAGAGGGGCTGAAACAGAGGGGCTGAAACAGAGGGGCTGAAACAGAGGGTCTGAAACAGAGGGCGAGAATCAGAGGGGCTGAAACAGAGGGGCTGAATCAGAGGGGCTGAATCAGAGGGGCTGAAACAGAGGGCGAGAAACAGAGGGGCTGAAAAAGAGGGGCTGAAACAGAGGGGGAGAAACAGAGGGGCTGAAACAGAGGGGCTGAAACAGAGGGGCTGAAATAGAGTGGCTGATACAGAGGGGCTGAAACAGAGGGCGAGAAACAGAGGGCGAGAAACAGAGGGACTGAAACAGAGGGCGAGACACAGAGGGGCTGAAACAGAGGGGCTGAAACAGCGGGGCTGAAACAGAGCGCGAGAAACAGAGAGGCTGAATCAGAGCGGCTGAAACAGAGGGCGAGAAACAGAGGGGCTGAAACAGAGGGCGAGAAACAGAGGGGCTGAAACAGAGGGGCTGAGACAGGGGGGCTGAAACAGAGGGTGAGAAACAGAGTGGCTGAAACAGAGGGCGAGAAACAGAGGGGCTGAAACAGAGGAGCTGAATCAGAGAGGCTGAAACACAGGGGCTGAAACAGAGGGCGAGGAACAGAGGGGCTGAAAAAGAGGGCGAGAAACAAAGGGGGAGAAACAGAGGTGCTGAAACAAAGGGGCTGAAACAGAGGGGCTGAAATAGAGGGCGAGAAACAGAGAGGCGGAAACAGAGGGCAAGAAAAAGAGGGGCTGAAACAGAGGGGCTGATTACAGAGGGCGAGAAACAGAGGGGCTGAAACAGAGGGGCTGAAACAGAGGGGCTGAAACAGATGGGCTGAAACCGAGGGCGAGAAAGAGTGGGGCTGAAACAGAGGGCGAGAAACAGAGGGGCTAAATCAGAGGGGCAGTAACAAAGGGGCTGAAACAGAGCGGCTAAATCAGAGGGGCAGAAACAGAGGGCGAGAAACAGAGGGGCTGAAACAGAGGGCGAGAAACAGTGGGGCTGAAACAGAGGGGCTGAAACAGAGGTGCTGAAACAGAGGGGCTGAAAAAGAGGGCGAGAAACAGAGGGGCTTAAACAGAGGGCGAGAAACAGAGGGGCTGAAGCAGAGGGCGAGAAACAGAGGGGCAGAAACAGAGGGGCTGAATCAGAGGGGCTGAAACAGAGGGGCTGAAACAGAGGGCGAAAAACAGAGGGGCTGAAACAGAGGGCGAGAAACAGAGGGGCTGAAACAGAGGGGCTGAAACAGAGGGGCTGAAACAGAGGGGCTGAAACAGAGGGCGAGAAACAGAGGGGCTGAAACAGAGGGCGAGAAACAGAGGGGCTAAAACAGAGGGGCTGAAACAGAAGGGCTGAAACAGAGGGGCTGAGTCAGAGGGCGAGAAACAGAGGGGCTGAATCAGAGGGGCTGAATCAGAGGGGCTGAAACAGAGGGGCTGAAACAGAGGGGCTGAAATAGAGTGGCTGATACAGAGGGCGAGAAACAGAGAGGCTGAAACAGAGGGCGAGAAACAGAGGGACTGAAACAGAGGGCGAGAAACAGAGGGGCTGAAACAGAGGGGCTGAAACAGAGGGGCTGAAACAGAGGGCGAGAAACAGAGAGGCAGAAACAGAGGGCGAGAAACAGAGGGGCTGAAACAGAGGGCGTGAAACAGAGGGGCTGATTACAGAGGGCGAGAAACAGAGGGGCTGAAACAGAGGGGCTGAAACAGATGGGCTGAAACCGAGGGCGAGATAGAGAGGGGCTGAAACAGAAGGCGAGAAACAGAGGGGCTGAAACAGAGGGCGAGAAACAGAGGGCGAGAAACAGTGGGACTGAAACAGAGGGGCTGAAACAGAGGGGCTGAAACAGAGGGGCTGAAACAGAGGGCGAGAAATAGAGGGGCTGAAACAGAGGGCGAGAAACAGAGGGGCAGAAACAGAGGGCGAGAAACAGAGGGGCTGAAACAGAGGGGCTGAAACAGAACGCGAGAAACAGAGGGGCTGAAACAGAGGGCGAGAAACAGAGGGGCTGAAACAGAGGGCGAGAAACAGAGGGGCTGAAACAGAGGGGCTGAAACAGAACGCGAGAAACAGAGGGGCTGAAACAGAGGGCGAGAAACAGAGGGGCTGAAACAGAGGGCGAGAAACAGAGCGCGAGAAACAGAGGGACTGAAACAGAGGGGCTGAAACAGAGGGGCTGAAACAGAGGGGCTGATACAGAGGGCGAGAAACAGAGGGGCTGAAACAGAGGGCGAGAAACAGAGGGGCTGAAACAGAAGTGCTGAAACAGAGGTGCCGAAACAGAGGGGCTGAAACAGAGGGCGAGAAACAGAGAGGCTGAAACAGAGGGCGAGAAACAGAGGGGCTGAAACAGAGGGCGAGAAACAGAGGGGCTGAAACAGAGGGCGAGAAACAGAGGGGCTGAAACAGAGGGGCTGAAACAGAGGGGCTGAAACAGAGGGGCTGAAACAGAGGGCGAGAATCAGAGGGGCTGAAACAGAGGGCGATAAACATAGGGGCTGAAACAGAGGGCGATAAACAGAGGGGCTGAAACAGAGGGCGAGAAACAGAGGGGCTGAAACAGAGGGGCTGAAACAGAGGAGCAGAAACAGAGGGCGAGAAACAGAGGGGCTGAAACAGAGCGCGAGAAACAGAGGGGCTGAAACAGAGGGCGAGAAACAGAGGGGCAGAAACAGAGGGGCTGAAACAGAGGGGCTGAAATAGAGGGGCTGAAACAGAGGGCGAGAAACAGAGGGGCTGAAAAAGAGGGCGAGAAACAGAGGGGGAGAAACAGAGGTGCTGAAACAGAGGGGCTGAAACAGAGGGGCTGAAATAGAGTGGCTGATACAGAGGGCGAGAAACAGAGGGGCTGAAACAGAGGGCGAGAAACAGAGGGACTGAAACAGAGGGCGAGAAACAGAGGGGCTGAAACAGAGGAGCTGAAACAGAGGGGCTGAAACAGAGGGCGAGAACCAGAGAGGCGGAAACAGAGGGCGAGAAACAGAGGGGCTGAAACAGAGGGCGCGAAACAGAGGGGCTGATTACAGAGGGCGAGAAACAGAGGGGCTGAAACAGATGGACTGAAACCGAGGGCGAGAAAGAGAGGGGCTGAAACAGAGGGCGAGAAACAGAGGGGCTGAAACAGAGGGCGAGAAACAGAGGGCGAGAAACAGAGGGCGAGAAACAGAGGGGCAGAAACAGAGGGGCTGAAACAGAGGGGCTGAAAGAGAGGGAGAGAAATAGAGGGGCTGAAACAGAGGGCGATAAACAGAGGGGCTGAAACAGAGGGCGAGAAACAGAGGGGCTGAAACAGAGGGGCTGAAACAGAGGGGCTGAAACAGAGGGGCTGAAACAGAGGGCGAGAAACAGAGGGGCTGAAACAGAGGGCGAGAAACAGAGGGGCTGAAACAGAGGGCGAGAAACAGAGAGTGAGAAACAGAGGGACTGAAACAGAGGGCTGAAACAGAGGGGCTGAAACAGAGGGGCTGAAACAGAGGGGCTGATACAGAGGGCGAGAAACAGAGAGGCGGAAACAGAGGGGCTGAAAAAGAGTGGCTGATACAGAGGGCGAGAAACAGAGGGGCAGAAACAGAGGGCGAGAAACAGAGGGGCTGAAACAGAGGGGCTGAAACAGAACGCGAGAAACAGAGGGGCTGAAACAGAGGGCGAGAAACAGAGGGGCTGAAACAGAGGGCGAGAAACAGAGGGGCTGAAACAGAGGGGCTGAAACAGAACGCGAGAAACAGAGGGGCTGAAACAGAGGGCGAGAAACAGAGGGGCTGAAACAGAGGGCGAGAAACAGAGGGCGAGAAACAGAGGGGCTGAAACAGAGGGGCTGAAACAGAGGGGCTGAAACAGAGGGGCTGAAACAGAGGGGCTGATACAGACGGCGAGAAACAGAGGGGCTGAAACAGAGGGCGAGAAACAGAGGGGCTGAAACAGAGGTGCTGAAACAGAGGTGCTGAAACAGAGGGGCTGTAACAGAGGGCGAGAAACAGAGAGGCTGAAACAGAGGGCGAGAAACACAGGGGCTGAAACAGAGGGCGAGAAACAGAGGGGCTGAAACAGAGGCCGAGAAACAGAGGCGCTGAAACAGAGGGCCGAAACAGAGGGGCTGAAACAGAGGGGCTGAAACAGAGGGCGAGAAACAGAGGGGCTGAAATAGAGGGCGAAAAACAGAGGGCGAGAAACAGAGGGGCTGAAACAGAGGAGCTGAATCAGAGAGGCTGAAACCGAGGGGCTGAAACAGAGGGCGAGAAACAGAGGGGCTGAAACAGAGGGCGAGAAACAGAGGGGCTGAAGCAGAGGGGCTGAAACAGAAGGGCTGAAACAGAGGGGCTGAGTCAGAGGGCGAGAAACAGAGGGGCTGAATCAGAGGGGCTGAATCAGAGGGGCTGAATCAGAGGGGCTGAAACAGAGGGCGAGAAACAGAGGGGCTGAAAAAGAGGGCGAGAAACAGAGGGGCTGAAACAGAGGGGCTGAAACAGAGGGGCTGAAACAGAGGGGCTGAAATAGAGTGGCTGATACAGAGGGCAAGAAACAGAGGGGCTGAAACAGAGGGCGAGAAACAGAGGGACTGAAACAGAGGGCGAGAAACAGAGGGGCTGAAACAGAGGGGCTGAAACAGAGGGGCTGAAACAGAGGGCGAGAAACAGAGAGGCGGAAACAGAGGGCGAGAAACAGAGGGGCTGAAACAGAGGGCGTGAAACAGAGGGGCTGATTACAGAGGGCGAGAAACAGAGGGGCTGAAACAGAGGGGCTGAAACAGATGGGCTGAAACCGAGGGCGAGAAAGAGAGGGGCTGAAACAGAGGGCGAGAAACAGAGGGGCTGAAACAGAGGGCGAGAAACAGAGGGCGAGAAACAGAGGGACTGAAACAGAGGGGCTGAAACAGAGGGGCTGAAACAGAGGGGCTGAAACAGAGGGCGAGAAATAGAGGGGCTGAAACAGAGGGCGAGAAACAGAGGGGCTGAAACAGAGGGCGAGAAACAGAGGGGCTTAAACAGAGGGGCTGAAACAGAGGGGCTGAAACAGAACGCGATAAACAGAGGGGCTGAAACAGAGGGCGAGAAACAGAGGGGCTGAAACAGAGGGCGAGAAACAGAGGGCGAGAAACAGAGGGACTGAAACAGAGGGGCTGAAACAGAGGGGCTGAAACAGAGGGGCTGAAACAGAGGGCGAGAAACAGAGAGGCTGAAACAGAGTGCGAGAAACAGAGGGGCTGAAACAGAGGGCGAGAAACAGTGGGGCTGAAACAGAGGGCGAGAAACAGAGGGGCTGAAACAGAGGGGCTGAAACAGAGGGGCTGAAACAGAGGGTCTGAAACAGAGGGCGAGAATCAGAGGGGCTGAAACAGAGGGGCTGAATCAGAGGGGCTGAATCAGAGGGGCTGAAACAGAGGGCGAGAAACAGAGGGGCTGAAAAAGAGGGGCTGAAACAGAGGGGGAGAAACAGAGGGGCTGAAACAGAGGGGCTGAAACAGAGGGGCTGAAATAGAGTGGCTGATACAGAGGGGCTGAAACAGAGGGCGAGAAACAGAGGGCGAGAAACAGAGGGACTGAAACAGAGGGCGAGACACAGAGGGGCTGAAACAGAGGGGCTGAAACAGCGGGGCTGAAACAGAGCGCGAGAAACAGAGAGGCTGAATCAGAGCGGCTGAAACAGAGGGCGAGAAACAGAGGGGCTGAAACAGAGGGCGAGAAACAGAGGGGCTGAAACAGAGGGGCTGAGACAGGGGGGCTGAAACAGAGGGTGAGAAACAGAGTGGCTGAAACAGAGGGCGAGAAACAGAGGGGCTGAAACAGAGGAGCTGAATCAGAGAGGCTGAAACACAGGGGCTGAAACAGAGGGCGAGGAACAGAGGGGCTGAAAAAGAGGGCGAGAAACAAAGGGGGAGAAACAGAGGTGCTGAAACAAAGGGGCTGAAACAGAGGGGCTGAAATAGAGGGCGAGAAACAGAGAGGCGGAAACAGAGGGCAAGAAAAAGAGGGGCTGAAACAGAGGGGCTGATTACAGAGGGCGAGAAACAGAGGGGCTGAAACAGAGGGGCTGAAACAGAGGGGCTGAAACAGATGGGCTGAAACCGAGGGCGAGAAAGAGTGGGGCTGAAACAGAGGGCGAGAAACAGAGGGGCTAAATCAGAGGGGCAGTAACAAAGGGGCTGAAACAGAGCGGCTAAATCAGAGGGGCAGAAACAGAGGGCGAGAAACAGAGGGGCTGAAACAGAGGGCGAGAAACAGTGGGGCTGAAACAGAGGGGCTGAAACAGAGGTGCTGAAACAGAGGGGCTGAAAAAGAGGGCGAGAAACAGAGGGGCTTAAACAGAGGGCGAGAAACAGAGGGGCTGAAGCAGAGGGCGAGAAACAGAGGGGCAGAAACAGAGGGGCTGAATCAGAGGGGCTGAAACAGAGGGGCTGAAACAGAGGGCGAAAAACAGAGGGGCTGAAACAGAGGGCGAGAAACAGAGGGGCTGAAACAGAGGGGCTGAAACAGAGGGGCTGAAACAGAGGGGCTGAAACAGAGGGCGAGAAACAGAGGGGCTGAAACAGAGGGCGAGAAACAGAGGGGCTAAAACAGAGGGGCTGAAACAGAAGGGCTGAAACAGAGGGGCTGAGTCAGAGGGCGAGAAACAGAGGGGCTGAATCAGAGGGGCTGAATCAGAGGGGCTGAAACAGAGGGGCTGAAACAGAGGGGCTGAAATAGAGTGGCTGATACAGAGGGCGAGAAACAGAGAGGCTGAAACAGAGGGCGAGAAACAGAGGGACTGAAACAGAGGGCGAGAAACAGAGGGGCTGAAACAGAGGGGCTGAAACAGAGGGGCTGAAACAGAGGGCGAGAAACAGAGAGGCGGAAACAGAGGGCGAGAAACAGAGGGGCTGAAACAGAGGGCGTGAAACAGAGGGGCTGATTACAGAGGGCGAGAAACAGAGGGGCTGAAACAGAGGGGCTGAAACAGATGGGCTGAAACCGAGGGCGAGATAGAGAGGGGCTGAAACAGAAGGCGAGAAACAGAGGGGCTGAAACAGAGGGCGAGAAACAGAGGGCGAGAAACAGTGGGACTGAAACAGAGGGGCTGAAACAGAGGGGCTGAAACAGAGGGGCTGAAACAGAGGGCGAGAAATAGAGGGGCTGAAACAGAGGGCGAGAAACAGAGGGGCAGAAACAGAGGGCGAGAAACAGAGGGGCTGAAACAGAGGGGCTGAAACAGAACGCGAGAAACAGAGGGGCTGAAACAGAGGGCGAGAAACAGAGGGGCTGAAACAGAGGGCGAGAAACAGAGGGGCTGAAACAGAGGGGCTGAAACAGAACGCGAGAAACAGAGGGGCTGAAACAGAGGGCGAGAAACAGAGGGGCTGAAACAGAGGGCGAGAAACAGAGCGCGAGAAACAGAGGGACTGAAACAGAGGGGCTGAAACAGAGGGGCTGAAACAGAGGGGCTGATACAGAGGGCGAGAAACAGAGGGGCTGAAACAGAGGGCGAGAAACAGAGGGGCTGAAACAGAAGTGCTGAAACAGAGGTGCCGAAACAGAGGGGCTGAAACAGAGGGCGAGAAACAGAGAGGCTGAAACAGAGGGCGAGAAACAGAGGGGCTGAAACAGAGGGCGAGAAACAGAGGGGCTGAAACAGAGGGCGAGAAACAGAGGGGCTGAAACAGAGGGGCTGAAACAGAGGGGCTGAAACAGAGGGGCTGAAACAGAGGGCGAGAATCAGAGGGGCTGAAACAGAGGGCGATAAACATAGGGGCTGAAACAGAGGGCGATAAACAGAGGGGCTGAAACAGAGGGCGAGAAACAGAGGGGCTGAAACAGAGGGGCTGAAACAGAGGAGCAGAAACAGAGGGCGAGAAACAGAGGGGCTGAAACAGAGCGCGAGAAACAGAGGGGCTGAAACAGAGGGCGAGAAACAGAGGGGCAGAAACAGAGGGGCTGAAACAGAGGGGCTGAAATAGAGGGGCTGAAACAGAGGGCGAGAAACAGAGGGGCTGAAAAAGAGGGCGAGAAACAGAGGGGGAGAAACAGAGGTGCTGAAACAGAGGGGCTGAAACAGAGGGGCTGAAATAGAGTGGCTGATACAGAGGGCGAGAAACAGAGGGGCTGAAACAGAGGGCGAGAAACAGAGGGACTGAAACAGAGGGCGAGAAACAGAGGGGCTGAAACAGAGGAGCTGAAACAGAGGGGCTGAAACAGAGGGCGAGAACCAGAGAGGCGGAAACAGAGGGCGAGAAACAGAGGGGCTGAAACAGAGGGCGCGAAACAGAGGGGCTGATTACAGAGGGCGAGAAACAGAGGGGCTGAAACAGATGGACTGAAACCGAGGGCGAGAAAGAGAGGGGCTGAAACAGAGGGCGAGAAACAGAGGGGCTGAAACAGAGGGCGAGAAACAGAGGGCGAGAAACAGAGGGCGAGAAACAGAGGGGCAGAAACAGAGGGGCTGAAACAGAGGGGCTGAAAGAGAGGGAGAGAAATAGAGGGGCTGAAACAGAGGGCGATAAACAGAGGGGCTGAAACAGAGGGCGAGAAACAGAGGGGCTGAAACAGAGGGGCTGAAACAGAGGGGCTGAAACAGAGGGGCTGAAACAGAGGGCGAGAAACAGAGGGGCTGAAACAGAGGGCGAGAAACAGAGGGGCTGAAACAGAGGGCGAGAAACAGAGAGTGAGAAACAGAGGGACTGAAACAGAGGGCTGAAACAGAGGGGCTGAAACAGAGGGGCTGAAACAGAGGGGCTGATACAGAGGGCGAGAAACAGAGAGGCGGAAACAGAGGGGCTGAAAAAGAGTGGCTGATACAGAGGGCGAGAAACAGAGGGGCAGAAACAGAGGGCGAGAAACAGAGGGGCTGAAACAGAGGGGCTGAAACAGAACGCGAGAAACAGAGGGGCTGAAACAGAGGGCGAGAAACAGAGGGGCTGAAACAGAGGGCGAGAAACAGAGGGGCTGAAACAGAGGGGCTGAAACAGAACGCGAGAAACAGAGGGGCTGAAACAGAGGGCGAGAAACAGAGGGGCTGAAACAGAGGGCGAGAAACAGAGGGCGAGAAACAGAGGGGCTGAAACAGAGGGGCTGAAACAGAGGGGCTGAAACAGAGGGGCTGAAACAGAGGGGCTGATACAGACGGCGAGAAACAGAGGGGCTGAAACAGAGGGCGAGAAACAGAGGGGCTGAAACAGAGGTGCTGAAACAGAGGTGCTGAAACAGAGGGGCTGTAACAGAGGGCGAGAAACAGAGAGGCTGAAACAGAGGGCGAGAAACAGAGGGGCTGAAACAGAGGGCGAGAAACAGAGGGGCTGAAACAGAGGCCGAGAAACAGAGGCGCTGAAACAGAGGGCCGAAACAGAGGGGCTGAAACAGAGGGGCTGAAACAGAGGGCGAGAAACAGAGGGGCTGAAATAGAGGGCGAAAAACAGAGGGCGAGAAACAGAGGGGCTGAAACAGAGGAGCTGAATCAGAGAGGCTGAAACCGAGGGGCTGAAACAGAGGGCGAGAAACAGAGGGGTTGAAAAAGAGGGCGAGAAACAGAGGGGGAGAAACAGAGGGGCTGAAACAGGGGGGCTGAAACAGAGGGGCTGAAATAGAGTGGCTGATACAGAGGGCGAGAAACAGAGGGGCTGAAACAGAGGGCGAGAAACAGAGGGACTGAAACAGAGGGCGAGAAACAGAGGGGCTGAAACAGAGGGGCTGAAACAGAGGGGCTGAAACAGAGGGCGAGAAACAGAGGGGCTGAAACAGAGGGCGAGAAACAGAGGGACTGAAACAGAGGGCGAGAAACAGAGGGGCTGAAACAGAGGGGCTGAAACAGAGGGGCAGAAACAGAGGGCGAGAAACAGAGGGGCTGAAACAGAGGGCGAGAAACAGTGGGGCTGAACAGAGGGGCTGAAACAGAGGTGCTGAAACAGAGGGGCTGAAACAGAGGGCGAGAAACAGAGGGGCTTAAACAGAGGGCGAGAAACAGAGGGGCTGAAACAGAGGGCGAGAAACAGAGGGGCAGAAACAGAGGGGCTGAAACAGAAGGGCTGAATCAGAGGGGCTGAAACAGAGGGCGAGAAACAGAGGGGCTGAATCAGAGGGGCTGAATCAGAGGGGCTGAAACAGAGGGGCTGAAACAGAGGGCGAGAAACAGAGGGGCTGAAACAGAGGGCGAGAAACAGAGGGGCTGAAATAGAGGGGCTGAAACAGAGGGGCTGAAACAGAGGGGCTGAAACAGAGGGAGAGAAACAGAGGGGCTGAAACAGAGGGCGAGAAACAGAGGGGCTGAAGCAGAGGGGCTGAAACAGAAGGGCTGAAACAGAGGGGCTGAGTCAGAGGGCGTGAAACAGAGGGGCTGAATCAGAGGGGCTGAATCAGAGGGGCTGAATCAGAGGGGCTGAAACAGAGGGCGAGAAACAGAGGGGCTGAAAAAGAGGGCGAGAAACAGAGGGGCTGAAACAGAGGGGCTGAAACAGAGGGGCTGAAACAGAGGGGCTGAAATAGAGTGGCTGATACAGAGGGCAAGAAACAGAGGGGCTGAAACAGAGGGCGAGAAACAGAGGGACTGAAACAGAGGGCGAAAAACAGAGGGGCTGAAACAGAGGGGCTGAAACAGAGGGGCTGAAACAGAGGGCGAGAAACAGAGAGGCGGAAACAGAGGGCGAGAAACAGAGGGGCTGAAACAGAGGGCGTGAAACAGAGGGGCTGATTACAGAGGGCGAGAAACAGAGGGGCTGAAACAGAGGGGCTGAAACAGATGGGCTGAAACCGAGGGCGAGAAAGAGAGGGGCTGAAACAGAGGGCGAGAAACAGAGGGGCTGAAACAGAGGGCGAGAAACAGAGGGCGAGAAACAGAGGGGCTGAAACAGAGGGCGAGAAACAGAGGGGCTGAAACAGAGGGGCTGAAACAGAGGGGCTGAAACAGAGGGGCTGAAACAGAGGGCGAGAAACAGAGGGGCTGAAACAGAGGGCGAGAAACAGAGGGGCTGAAACAGAGGGCGAGAAACAGAGAGTGAGAAACAGAGGGACTGAAACAGAGGGGCTGAAACAGAGGGGCTGAAACAGGGGGGCTGAAACAGAGGGGCTGAAATAGAGTGGCTGATACAGAGGGGGAGAAACAGAGGGGCTGAAACAGAGGGCGAGAAACAGAGGGACTGAAACAGAAGGCGAAAAAAGGGGCTGAAACAGAGGGGCTGAAACAGAGGGGCTGAAACAGAGGGGCTGAAACAGAGGGCGAGAAACAGAGAGGCGGAAACAGAGGGCGAGAAAGAGAGCGGCTGAAACAGAGGGCGTGAAACAGAGGGGCTGATTACAGAGGGCGAGAAACAGAAGGGCTGAAACAGAGGGGCTGAAACAGAGGGGCTGAAACATATGGGCTGAAACCGAGGGCGAGAAAGAGAGGTTCTGAAACAGAGGGCGAGAAACAGAGGGGCTGAAACAGAGGGCGAGAAACAGAGGGCGAGAAACAGAGAGACTGAAACAGAGGGGCTGAAACAGAGGGGCTGAAACAGAGGGCGAGAACCAGAGAGGCGGAAACAGAGGGCGAGAAACAGAGGGGCTGAAACAGAGGGCGCGAAACAGAGGGGCTGATTACAGAGGGCGAGAAACAGAGGGGCTGAAACAGATGGACTGAAACCGAGGGCGAGAAAGAGAGGGGCTGAAACAGAGGGCGAGAAACAGAGGGGCTGAAACAGAGGGCGAGAAACAGAGGGCGAGAAACAGAGGGCGAGAAACAGAGGGGCAGAAACAGAGGGGCTGAAACAGAGGGGCTGAAAGAGAGGGAGAGAAATAGAGGGGCTGAAACAGAGGGCGATAAACAGAGGGGCTGAAACAGAGGGCGAGAAACAGAGGGGCTGAAACAGAGGGGCTGAAACAGAGGGGCTGAAACAGAGGGGCTGAAACAGAGGGCGAGAAACAGAGGGGCTGAAACAGAGGGCGAGAAACAGAGGGGCTGAAACAGAGGGCGAGAAACAGAGAGTGAGAAACAGAGGGACTGAAACAGAGGGCTGAAACAGAGGGGCTGAAACAGAGGGGCTGAAACAGAGGGGCTGATACAGAGGGCGAGAAACAGAGAGGCGGAAACAGAGGGGCTGAAAAAGAGTGGCTGATACAGAGGGCGAGAAACAGAGGGGCAGAAACAGAGGGCGAGAAACAGAGGGGCTGAAACAGAGGGGCTGAAACAGAACGCGAGAAACAGAGGGGCTGAAACAGAGGGCGAGAAACAGAGGGGCTGAAACAGAGGGCGAGAAACAGAGGGGCTGAAACAGAGGGGCTGAAACAGAACGCGAGAAACAGAGGGGCTGAAACAGAGGGCGAGAAACAGAGGGGCTGAAACAGAGGGCGAGAAACAGAGGGCGAGAAACAGAGGGGCTGAAACAGAGGGGCTGAAACAGAGGGGCTGAAACAGAGGGGCTGAAACAGAGGGGCTGATACAGACGGCGAGAAACAGAGGGGCTGAAACAGAGGGCGAGAAACAGAGGGGCTGAAACAGAGGTGCTGAAACAGAGGTGCTGAAACAGAGGGGCTGTAACAGAGGGCGAGAAACAGAGAGGCTGAAACAGAGGGCGAGAAACAGTGGGGCTGAAACAGAGGGCGAGAAACAGAGGGGCTGAAACAGAGGCCGAGAAACAGAGGCGCTGAAACAGAGGGCCGAAACAGAGGGGCTGAAACAGAGGGGCTGAAACAGAGGGCGAGAAACAGAGGGGCTGAAATAGAGGGCGAAAAACAGAGGGCGAGAAACAGAGGGGCTGAAACAGAGGAGCTGAATCAGAGAGGCTGAAACCGAGGGGCTGAAACAGAGGGCGAGAAACAGAGGGGTTGAAAAAGAGGGCGAGAAACAGAGGGGGAGAAACAGAGGGGCTGAAACAGGGGGGCTGAAACAGAGGGGCTGAAATAGAGTGGCTGATACAGAGGGCGAGAAACAGAGGGGCTGAAACAGAGGGCGAGAAACAGAGGGACTGAAACAGAGGGCGAGAAACAGAGGGGCTGAAACAGAGGGGCTGAAACAGAGGGGCTGAAACAGAGGGCGAGAAACAGAGGGGCTGAAACAGAGGGCGAGAAACAGAGGGACTGAAACAGAGGGCGAGAAACAGAGGGGCTGAAACAGAGGGGCTGAAACAGAGGGGCAGAAACAGAGGGCGAGAAACAGAGGGGCTGAAACAGAGGGCGAGAAACAGTGGGGCTGAACAGAGGGGCTGAAACAGAGGTGCTGAAACAGAGGGGCTGAAACAGAGGGCGAGAAACAGAGGGGCTTAAACAGAGGGCGAGAAACAGAGGGGCTGAAACAGAGGGCGAGAAACAGAGGGGCAGAAACAGAGGGGCTGAAACAGAAGGGCTGAATCAGAGGGGCTGAAACAGAGGGCGAGAAACAGAGGGGCTGAATCAGAGGGGCTGAATCAGAGGGGCTGAAACAGAGGGGCTGAAACAGAGGGCGAGAAACAGAGGGGCTGAAACAGAGGGCGAGAAACAGAGGGGCTGAAATAGAGGGGCTGAAACAGAGGGGCTGAAACAGAGGGGCTGAAACAGAGGGAGAGAAACAGAGGGGCTGAAACAGAGGGCGAGAAACAGAGGGGCTGAAGCAGAGGGGCTGAAACAGAAGGGCTGAAACAGAGGGGCTGAGTCAGAGGGCGTGAAACAGAGGGGCTGAATCAGAGGGGCTGAATCAGAGGGGCTGAATCAGAGGGGCTGAAACAGAGGGCGAGAAACAGAGGGGCTGAAAAAGAGGGCGAGAAACAGAGGGGCTGAAACAGAGGGGCTGAAACAGAGGGGCTGAAACAGAGGGGCTGAAATAGAGTGGCTGATACAGAGGGCAAGAAACAGAGGGGCTGAAACAGAGGGCGAGAAACAGAGGGACTGAAACAGAGGGCGAAAAACAGAGGGGCTGAAACAGAGGGGCTGAAACAGAGGGGCTGAAACAGAGGGCGAGAAACAGAGAGGCGGAAACAGAGGGCGAGAAACAGAGGGGCTGAAACAGAGGGCGTGAAACAGAGGGGCTGATTACAGAGGGCGAGAAACAGAGGGGCTGAAACAGAGGGGCTGAAACAGATGGGCTGAAACCGAGGGCGAGAAAGAGAGGGGCTGAAACAGAGGGCGAGAAACAGAGGGGCTGAAACAGAGGGCGAGAAACAGAGGGCGAGAAACAGAGGGGCTGAAACAGAGGGCGAGAAACAGAGGGGCTGAAACAGAGGGGCTGAAACAGAGGGGCTGAAACAGAGGGGCTGAAACAGAGGGCGAGAAACAGAGGGGCTGAAACAGAGGGCGAGAAACAGAGGGGCTGAAACAGAGGGCGAGAAACAGAGAGTGAGAAACAGAGGGACTGAAACAGAGGGGCTGAAACAGAGGGGCTGAAACAGGGGGGCTGAAACAGAGGGGCTGAAATAGAGTGGCTGATACAGAGGGGGAGAAACAGAGGGGCTGAAACAGAGGGCGAGAAACAGAGGGACTGAAACAGAAGGCGAAAAAAGGGGCTGAAACAGAGGGGCTGAAACAGAGGGGCTGAAACAGAGGGGCTGAAACAGAGGGCGAGAAACAGAGAGGCGGAAACAGAGGGCGAGAAAGAGAGCGGCTGAAACAGAGGGCGTGAAACAGAGGGGCTGATTACAGAGGGCGAGAAACAGAAGGGCTGAAACAGAGGGGCTGAAACAGAGGGGCTGAAACATATGGGCTGAAACCGAGGGCGAGAAAGAGAGGTTCTGAAACAGAGGGCGAGAAACAGAGGGGCTGAAACAGAGGGCGAGAAACAGAGGGCGAGAAACAGAGAGACTGAAACAGAGGGGCTGAAACAGAGGGGCTGAAACAGAGGGCGAGAAATAGAGGGTCTGAAACAGAGGGCGAGAAACAGAGGGGCTGAAACAGAGGGCGAGAAACAGAGGGGCTGAAACAGAGGGGCTGAAACAGAGGGGCTGAAACAGAACGCGAGAAACAGATGGGCTGAAACAGAGAGCGAGAAACAGAGGGGCTGAAACAGAGGGCGAGAAACAGAGGGCGAGAAACAGAGGGACTGAAACAGAGGGGCTGAAACAGAGGGGCTGAAACAGAGGGGCTGAAACAGAGGGGCTGATACAGACGGCGAGAAACAGAGGGGCTGAAACAGAGGGCGAGAAACAGAGGGGCTGAAACAGAGGTGCTGAAACAGAGGTGCTGAAACAGAGGGGCTGTAACAGAGGGCGAGAAACAGAGAGGCTGAAACAGAGGGCGAGAAACAGAGGGGCTGAAACAGAGGGCGAGAAACAGAGGTGATGAAACAGAGGCCGAGAAACAGAGGGGCTGAAACAGAGGGCCGAAACAGAGGGGCTGAAACAGAGGGGCTGAAACAGAGGGCGAGAAACAGAGGGGCTGAAATAGAGGGCGAGAAACAGAGGGCGAGAAACAGAGGGGCTGAAACAGAGGAGCTGAATCAGAGAGGCTGAAACCGAGGGGCTGAAACAGCGGGCGAGAAACAGAGGGGTTGAAAAAGAGGGCGAGAAACAGAGGGGGAGAAACAGAGGGGCTGAAACAGGGGGGCTGAAACAGAGGGGCTGAAATAGAGTGGCTGATACAGAGGGCGAGAAACAGAGGGGCTGAAACAGAGGGCGAGAAACAGAGGGACTGAAACAGAGGGCGAGAAACAGAGGGGCTGAAACAGAGGGGCTGAAACAGAGGGGCTGAAACAGAGGGCGAGAAACAGAGGGGCTGAAACAGAGGGCGAGAAACAGAGGGACTGAAACAGAGGGCGAGAAACAGAGGGGCTGAAACAGAGGGGCTGAAACAGAGGGGCTGAAACAGAGGGCGAGAAACAGAGAGGCGGAAACAGAGGGCACGAAAAAGAGGGGCTGAAACAGAGGGCGTGGAACAGAGGGGCTGATTACAGAGGGCGAGAAACAGAGGGGCTGAAACAGAGGGGCTGAAACAGAGGGGCTGAAACAGATGGGCTGAAAGCGAGGGCGAGAAAGAGAGGGGCTGAAACAGAGGGCGAGAAACAGAGGGGCTAAATCAGAGGGGCAGTAACAAAGGGGCTGAAACAGAGCGGCTAAATCGGAGGGGCAGAAACAGAGGGCGAGAAACAGAGGGGCTGAAACAGAGGGCGAGAAACAGTGGGGCTGAACAGAGGGGCTGAAACAGAGGTGCTGAAACAGAGGGGCTGAAACAGAGGGCGAGAAACAGAGGGGCTTAAACAGAGGGCGAGAAACAGAGGGGCTGAAACAGAGGGCGAGAAACAGAGGGGCAGAAACAGAGGGGCTGAAACAGAAGGGCTGAATCAGAGGGGCTGAAACAGAGGGCGAGAAACAGAGGGGCTGAATCAGAGGGGCTGAATCAGAGGGGCTGAAACAGAGGGGCTGAAACAGAGGGCGAGAAACAGAGGGGCTGAAACAGAGTGCGAGAAACAGAGGGGCTGAAATAGAGGGGCTGAAACAGAGGGGCTGAAACAGAGGGGCTGAAACAGAGGGAGAGAAACAGAGGGGCTGAAACAGAGGGCGAGAAACAGAGGGGCTGAAGCAGAGGGGCTGAAACAGAAGGGCTGAAACAGAGGGGCTGAGTCAGAGGGCGAGAAACAGAGGGGCTGAATCAGAGGGGCTGAATCAGAGGGGCTGAATCAGAGGGGCTGAAACAGAGGGCGAGAAACAGAGGGGCTGAAAAAGAGGGCGAGAAACAGAGGGGCTGAAACAGAGGGGCTGAAACAGAGGGGCTGAAACAGAGGGGCTGAAATAGAGTGGCTGATACAGAGGGCAAGAAACAGAGGGGCTGAAACAGAGGGCGAGAAACAGAGGGACTGAAACAGAGGGCGAGAAACAGAGGGGCTGAAACAGAGGGGCTGAAACAGAGGGGCTGAAACAGAGGGCGAGAAACAGAGAGGCGGAAACAGAGGGCGAGAAACAGAGGGGCTGAAACAGAGGGCGTGAAACAGAGGGGCTGATTACAGAGGGCGAGAAACAGAGGGGCTGAAACAGAGGGGCTGAAACAGATGGGCTGAAACCGAGGGCGAGAAAGAGAGGGGCTGAAACAGAGGGCGAGAAACAGAGGGGCTGAAACAGAGGGCGAGAAACAGAGGGCGAGAAACAGAGGGACTGAAACAGAGGGGCTGAAACAGAGGGGCTGAAACAGAGGGGCTGAAACAGAGGGCGAGAAATAGAGGGGCTGAAACAGAGGGCGAGAAACAGAGGGGCTGAAACAGAGGGCGAGAAACAGAGGGGCTTAAACAGAGGGGCTGAAACAGAGGGGCTGAAACAGAACGCGATAAACAGAGGGGCTGAAACAGAGGGCGAGATTCAGAGGGGCTGAAACAGAGGGCGAGAAACAGAGGGCGAGAAACAGAGGGACTGAAACAGAGGGGCTGAAACAGAGGGGCTGAAACAGAGGGGCTGAAACAGAGGGCGAGAAACAGAGAGGCTGAAACAGAGTGCGAGAAACAGAGGGGCTGAAACAGAGGGCGAGAAACAGTGGGGCTGAAACAGAGGGCGAGAAACAGAGGGGCTGAAACAGAGGGGCTGAAACAGAGGGGCTGAAACAGAGGGTCTGAAACAGAGGGCGAGAATCAGAGGGGCTGAAACAGAGGGGCTGAATCAGAGGGGCTGAATCAGAGGGGCTGAAACAGAGGGCGAGAAACAGAGGGGCTGAAAAAGAGGGGCTGAAACAGAGGGGGAGAAACAGAGGGGCTGAAACAGAGGGGCTGAAACAGAGGGGCTGAAATAGAGTGGCTGATACAGAGGGGCTGAAACAGAGGGCGAGAAACAGAGGGCGAGAAACAGAGGGACTGAAACAGAGGGCGAGACACAGAGGGGCTGAAACAGAGGGGCTGAAACAGCGGGGCTGAAACAGAGCGCGAGAAACAGAGAGGCTGAATCAGAGCGGCTGAAACAGAGGGCGAGAAACAGAGGGGCTGAAACAGAGGGCGAGAAACAGAGGGGCTGAAACAGAGGGGCTGAGACAGGGGGGCTGAAACAGAGGGTGAGAAACAGAGTGGCTGAAACACAGGGCGAGAAACAGAGGGGCTGAAACAGAGGAGCTGAATCAGAGAGGCTGAAACACAGGGGCTGAAACAGAGGGCGAGAAACAGAGGGGCTGAAAAAGAGGGCGAGAAACAAAGGGGGAGAAACAGAGGTGCTGAAACAAAGGGGCTGAAACAGAGGGGCTGAAATAGAGGGCGAGAAACAGAGAGGCGGAAACAGAGGGCAAGAAAAAGAGGGGCTGAAACAGAGGGGCTGATTACAGAGGGCGAGAAACAGAGGGGCTGAAACAGAGGGGCTGAAACAGAGGGGCTGAAACAGATGGGCTGAAACCGAGGGCGAGAAAGAGTGGGGCTGAAACAGAGGGCGAGAAACAGAGGGGCTAAATCAGAGGGGCAGTAACAAAGGGGCTGAAACAGAGCGGCTAAATCAGAGGGGCAGAAACAGAGGGCGAGAAACAGAGGGGCTGAAACAGAGGGCGAGAAACAGTGGGGCTGAAACAGAGGGGCTGAAACAGAGGTGCTGAAACAGAGGGGCTGAAAAAGAGGGCGAGAAACAGAGGGGCTTAAACAGAGGGCGAGAAACAGAGGGGCTGAAGCAGAGGGCGAGAAACAGAGGGGCAGAAACAGAGGGGCTGAATCAGAGGGGCTGAAACAGAGGGGCTGAAACAGAGGGCGAGAAACAGAGGGGCTGAAACAGAGGGCGAGAAACAGAGGGGCTGAAACAGAGGGGCTGAAACAGAGGGGCTGAAACAGAGGGGCTGAAACAGAGGGCGAGAAACAGAGGGGCTGAAACAGAGGGCGAGAAACAGAGGGGCTAAAACAGAGGGGCTGAAACAGAAGGGCTGAAACAGAGGGGCTGAGTCAGAGGGCGAGAAACAGAGGGGCTGAATCAGAGGGGCTGAATCAGAGGGGCTGAAACAGAGGGGCTGAAACAGAGGGGCTGAAATAGAGTGGCTGATACAGAGGGCGAGAAACAGAGAGGCTGAAACAGAGGGCGAGAAACAGAGGGACTGAAACAGAGGGCGAGAAACAGAGGGGCTGAAACAGAGGGGCTGAAACAGAGGGGCTGAAACAGAGGGCGAGAAACAGAGAGGCGGAAACAGAGGGCGAGAAACAGAGGGGCTGAAACAGAGGGCGTGAAACAGAGGGGCTGATTACAGAGGGCGAGAAACAGAGGGGCTGAAACAGAGGGGCTGAAACAGATGGGCTGAAACCGACGGCGAGATAGAGAGGGGCTGAAACAGAAGGCGAGAAACAGAGGGGCTGAAACAGAGGGCGAGAAACAGAGGGCGAGAAACAGTGGGACTGAAACAGAGGGGCTGAAACAGAGGGGCTGAAACAGAGGGGCTGAAACAGAGGGCGAGAAATAGAGGGGCTGAAACAGAGGGCGAGAAACAGAGGGGCAGAAACAGAGGGCGAGAAACAGAGGGGCTGAAACAGAGGGGCTGAAACAGAACGCGAGAAACAGAGGGGCTGAAACAGAGGGCGAGAAACAGAGGGGCTGAAACAGAGGGCGAGAAACAGAGGGGCTGAAACAGTGGGGCTGAAACAGAACGCGAGAAACAGAGGGGCTGAAACAGAGGGCGAGAAACAGAGGGGCTGAAACAGAGGGCGAGAAACAGAGCGCGAGAAACAGAGGGACTGAAACAGAGGGGCTGAAACAGAGGGGCTGAAACAGAGGGGCTGATACAGAGGGCGAGAAACAGAGGGGCTGAAACAGAGGGCGAGAAACAGAGGGGCTGAAACAGAAGTGCTGAAACAGAGGTGCCGAAACAG
Source organism: Chiloscyllium punctatum (assembly GCF_047496795.1). Classification (NCBI taxonomy): domain Eukaryota; kingdom Metazoa; phylum Chordata; class Chondrichthyes; order Orectolobiformes; family Hemiscylliidae; genus Chiloscyllium; species Chiloscyllium punctatum. The sequence continues at coordinate 691,466 of NW_027309849.1, read as the reverse complement.
AGGGGCTGAAACAGAGGGCGAGAAACAGAGAGGCTGAAACAGAGGGCGAGAAACAGAGGGGCTGAAACAGAGGGCGAGAAACAGAGGGGCTGAAACAGAGGGCGAGAAACAGAGGGGCTGAAACAGAGGGGCTGAAACAGAGGGGCTGAAACAGAGGGGCTGAAACAGAGGGCGAGAATCAGAGGGGCTGAAACAGAGGGCGATAAACATAGGGGCTGAAACAGAGGGCGATAAACAGAGGGGCTGAAACAGAGGGCGAGAAACAGAGGGGCTGAAACAGAGGGGCTGAAACAGAGGAGCAGAAACAGAGGGCGAGAAACAGAGGGGCTGAAACAGAGCGCGAGAAACAGAGGGGCTGAAACAGAGGGCGAGAAACAGAGGGGCAGAAACAGAGGGGCTGAAACAGAGGGGCTGAAATAGAGGGGCTGAAACAGAGGGCGAGAAACAGAGGGGCTGAAAAAGAGGGCGAGAAACAGAGGGGGAGAAACAGAGGTGCTGAAACAGAGGGGCTGAAACAGAGGGGCTGAAATAGAGTGGCTGATACAGAGGGCGAGAAACAGAGGGGCTGAAACAGAGGGCGAGAAACAGAGGGACTGAAACAGAGGGCGAGAAACAGAGGGGCTGAAACAGAGGAGCTGAAACAGAGGGGCTGAAACAGAGGGCGAGAACCAGAGAGGCGGAAACAGAGGGCGAGAAACAGAGGGGCTGAAACAGAGGGCGCGAAACAGAGGGGCTGATTACAGAGGGCGAGAAACAGAGGGGCTGAAACAGATGGACTGAAACCGAGGGCGAGAAAGAGAGGGGCTGAAACAGAGGGCGAGAAACAGAGGGGCTGAAACAGAGGGCGAGAAACAGAGGGCGAGAAACAGAGGGCGAGAAACAGAGGGGCAGAAACAGAGGGGCTGAAACAGAGGGGCTGAAAGAGAGGGAGAGAAATAGAGGGGCTGAAACAGAGGGCGATAAACAGAGGGGCTGAAACAGAGGGCGAGAAACAGAGGGGCTGAAACAGAGGGGCTGAAACAGAGGGGCTGAAACAGAGGGGCTGAAACAGAGGGCGAGAAACAGAGGGGCTGAAACAGAGGGCGAGAAACAGAGGGGCTGAAACAGAGGGCGAGAAACAGAGAGTGAGAAACAGAGGGACTGAAACAGAGGGCTGAAACAGAGGGGCTGAAACAGAGGGGCTGAAACAGAGGGGCTGATACAGAGGGCGAGAAACAGAGAGGCGGAAACAGAGGGGCTGAAAAAGAGTGGCTGATACAGAGGGCGAGAAACAGAGGGGCAGAAACAGAGGGCGAGAAACAGAGGGGCTGAAACAGAGGGGCTGAAACAGAACGCGAGAAACAGAGGGGCTGAAACAGAGGGCGAGAAACAGAGGGGCTGAAACAGAGGGCGAGAAACAGAGGGGCTGAAACAGAGGGGCTGAAACAGAACGCGAGAAACAGAGGGGCTGAAACAGAGGGCGAGAAACAGAGGGGCTGAAACAGAGGGCGAGAAACAGAGGGCGAGAAACAGAGGGACTGAAACAGAGGGGCTGAAACAGAGGGGCTGAAACAGAGGGGCTGAAACAGAGGGGCTGATACAGACGGCGAGAAACAGAGGGGCTGAAACAGAGGGCGAGAAACAGAGGGGCTGAAACAGAGGTGCTGAAACAGAGGTGCTGAAACAGAGGGGCTGTAACAGAGGGCGAGAAACAGAGAGGCTGAAACAGAGGGCGAGAAACAGAGGGGCTGAAACAGAGGGCGAGAAACAGAGGGGCTGAAACAGAGGCCGAGAAACAGAGGCGCTGAAACAGAGGGCCGAAACAGAGGGGCTGAAACAGAGGGGCTGAAACAGAGGGCGAGAAACAGAGGGGCTGAAATAGAGGGCGAGAAACAGAGGGCGAGAAACAGAGGGGCTGAAACAGAGGAGCTGAATCAGAGAGGCTGAAACCGAGGGGCTGAAACAGAGGGCGAGAAACAGAGGGGTTGAAAAAGAGGGCGAGAAACAGAGGGGGAGAAACAGAGGGGCTGAAACAGGGGGGCTGAAACAGAGGGGCTGAAATAGAGTGGCTGATACAGAGGGCGAGAAACAGAGGGGCTGAAACAGAGGGCGAGAAACAGAGGGACTGAAACAGAGGGCGAGAAACAGAGGGGCTGAAACAGAGGGGCTGAAACAGAGGGGCTGAAACAGAGGGCGAGAAACAGAGGGGCTGAAACAGAGGGCGAGAAACAGAGGGACTGAAACAGAGGGCGAGAAACAGAGGGGCTGAAACAGAGGGGCTGAAACAGAGGGGCAGAAACAGAGGGCGAGAAACAGAGGGGCTGAAACAGAGGGCGAGAAACAGTGGGGCTGAACAGAGGGGCTGAAACAGAGGTGCTGAAACAGAGGGGCTGAAACAGAGGGCGAGAAACAGAGGGGCTTAAACAGAGGGCGAGAAACAGAGGGGCTGAAACAGAGGGCGAGAAACAGAGGGGCAGAAACAGAGGGGCTGAAACAGAAGTGCTGAATCAGAGGGGCTGAAACAGAGGGCGAGAAACAGAGGGGCTGAATCAGAGGGGCTGAATCAGAGGGGCTGAAACAGAGGGGCTGAAACAGAGGGCGAGAAACAGAGGGGCTGAAACAGAGGGCGAGAAACAGAGGGGCTGAAATAGAGGGGCTGAAACAGAGGGGCTGAAACAGAGGGGCTGAAACAGAGGGAGAGAAACAGAGGGGCTGAAACAGAGGGCGAGAAACAGAGGGGCTGAAGCAGAGGGGCTGAAACAGAAGGGCTGAAACAGAGGGGCTGAGTCAGGGGGCGAGAAACAGAGGGGCTGAATCAGAGGGGCTGAATCAGAGGGGCTGAATCAGAGGGGCTGAAACAGAGGGCGAGAAACAGAGGGGCTGAAAAAGAGGGCGAGAAACAGAGGGGCTGAAACAGAGGGGCTGAAACAGAGGGGCTGAAACAGAGGGGCTGAAATAGAGTGGCTGATACAGAGGGCAAGAAACAGAGGGGCTGAAACAGAGGGCGAGAAACAGAGGGACTGAAACAGAGGGCGAAAAACAGAGGGGCTGAAACAGAGGGGCTGAAACAGAGGGGCTGAAACAGAGGGCGAGAAACAGAGAGGCGGAAACAGAGGGCGAGAAACAGAGGGGCTGAAACAGAGGGCGTGAAACAGAGGGGCTGATTACAGAGGGCGAGAAACAGAGGGGCTGAAACAGAGGGGCTGAAACAGATGGGCTGAAACCGAGGGCGAGAAAGAGAGGGGCTGAAACAGAGGGCGAGAAACAGAGGGGCTGAAACAGAGGGCGAGAAACAGAGGGCGAGAAACAGAGGGACTGAAACAGAGGGGCTGAAACAGAGGGGCTGAAACAGAGGGGCTGAAACAGAGGGCGAGAAATAGAGGGGCTGAAACAGAGGGCGAGAAACAGAGGGGCTGAAACAGAGGGCGAGAAACAGAGGGGCTTAAACAGAGGGGCTGAAACAGAGGGGCTGAAACAGAACGCGATAAACAGAGGGGCTGAAACAGAGGGCGAGAAACAGAGGGGCTGAAACAGAGGGCGAGAAACAGAGGGCGAGAAACAGAGGGACTGAAACAGAGGGGCTGAAACAGAGGGGCTGAAACAGAGGGGCTGAAACAGAGGGCGAGAAACAGAGAGGCTGAAACAGAGTGCGAGAAACAGAGGGGCTGAAACAGAGGGCGAGAAACAGTGGGGCTGAAACAGAGGGCGAGAAACAGAGGGGCTGAAACAGAGGGGCTGAAACAGAGGGTCTGAAACAGAGGGCGAGAATCAGAGGGGCTGAAACAGAGGGGCTGAATCAGAGGGGCTGAATCAGAGGGGCTGAAACAGAGGGCGAGAAACAGAGGGGCTGAAAAAGAGGGGCTGAAACAGAGGGGGAGAAACAGAGGGGCTGAAACAGAGGGGCTGAAACAGAGGGGCTGAAATAGAGTGGCTGATACAGAGGGGCTGAAACAGAGGGCGAGAAACAGAGGGCGAGAAACAGAGGGACTGAAACAGAGGGGCTGAAACAGAGGGGCTGAAACAGAGCGCGAGAAACAGAGAGGCTGAATCAGAGCGGCTGAAACAGAGGGCGAGAAACAGAGGGGCTGAAACAGAGGGCGAGAAACAGAGGGGCTGAAACAGAGGGGCTGAGACAGGGGGGCTGAAACAGAGGGTGAGAAACAGAGTGGCTGGAACAGAGGGCGAGAAACGGAGGGGCTGAAACAGAGGAGCTGAATCAGAGAGGCTGAAACACAGGGGCTGAAACAGAGGGCGAGAAACAGAGGGGCTGAAAAAGAGGGCGAGAAACAGAGGGGGAGAAACAGAGGTGCTGAAACAAAGGGGCTGAAACAGAGGGGCTGAAATAGAGGGCGAGAAACAGAGAGGCGGAAACAGAGGGCAAGAAAAAGAGGGGCTGAAACAGAGGGGCTGATTACAGAGGGCGAGAAACAGAGGGGCTGAAACAGAGGGGCTGAAACAGAGGGGCTGAAACAGATGGGCTGAAACCGAGGGCGAGAAAGAGTGGGGCTGAAACAGAGGGCGAGAAAAAGAGGGGCTAAATCAGAGGGGCAGTAACAAAGGGGCTGAAACAGAGCGGCTAAATCAGAGGGCGAGAAACAGAGGGGCTGAAACAGAGGGCGAGAAACAGTGGGGCTGAAACAGAGGGGCTGAAACAGAGGTGCTGAAACAGAGGGGCTGAAAAAGAGGGCGAGAAACAGAGGGGCTTAAACAGAGGGCGAGAAACAGAGGGGCTGAAACAGAGGGCGAGAAACAGAGGGGCAGAAACAGAGGGGCTGAATCAGAGGGGCTGAAACAGAGGGGCTGAAACAGAGGGCGAGAAACAGAGGGGCTGAAACAGAGGGCGAGAAACAGAGGGGCTGAAACAGAGGGGCTGAAACAGAGGGGCTGAAACAGAGGGGCTGAAACAGAGGGCGAGAAACAGAGGGGCTGAAACAGAGGGCGAGAAACAGAGGGGCTAAAACAGAGGGGCTGAAACAGAAGGGCTGAAACAGAAGTGCTGAGTCAGAGGGCGAGAAACAGAGGGGCTGAATCAGAGGGGCTGAATCAGAGGGGCTGAAACAGAGGGGCTGAAACAAAGGGGCTGAAATAGAGTGGCTGATACAGAGGGCGAGAAACAGAGAGGCTGAAACAGAGGGCGAGAAACAGAGGGACTGAAACAGAGGGCGAGAAACAGAGGGGCTGAAACAGAGGGGCTGAAACAGAGGGGCTGAAACAGAGGGCGAGAAACAGAGAGGCGGAAACAGAGGGCGAGAAACAGAGGGGCTGAAACAGAGGGCGTGAAACAGAGGGGCTGATTACAGAGGGCGAGAAACAGAGGGGCTGAAACAGAGGGGCTGAAACAGATGGGCTGAAACCGAGGGCGAGATAGAGAGGGGTGAAACAGAAGGCGAGAAACAGAAGGGCTGAAACAGAGGGCGAGAAACAGAGGGCGAGAAACAGTGGGACTGAAACAGAGGGGCTGAAACAGAGGGGCTGAAACAGAGGGGCTGAAACAGAGGGCGAGAAATAGAGGGGCTGAAACAGAGGGCGAGAAACAGAGGGGCAGAAACAGAGGGCGAGAAACAGAGGGGCTGAAACAGAGGGGCTGAAACAGAACGCGAGAAACAGAGGGGCTGAAACAGAGGGCGAGAAACAGAGGGGCTGAAACAGAGGGCGAGAAACAGAGGGGCTGAAACAGAGGGGCTGAAACAGAACGCGAGAAACAGAGGGGCTGAAACAGAGGGCGAGAAACAGAGGGGCTGAAACAGAGGGCGAGAAACAGAGGGGCTGAAACAGAGGGCGAGAAACAGAGCGCGAGAAACAGAGGGACTGAAACAGAGGGGCTGAAACAGAGGGGCTGAAACAGAGGGGCTGATACAGAGGGCGAGAAACAGAGGGGCTGAAACAGAGGGCGAGAAACAGAGGGGCTGAAACAGAAGTGCTGAAACAGAGGTGCCGAAACAGAGGGGCTGAAACAGAGGGCGAGAAACAGAGAGGCTGAAACAGAGGGCGAGAAACAGAGGGGCTGAAACAGAGGGCGAGAAACAGAGGGGCTGAAACAGAGGGCGAGAAACAGAGGGGCTGAAACAGAGGGGCTGAAACAGAGGGGCTGAAACAGAGGGGCTGAAACAGAGGGCGAGAATCAGAGGGGCTGAAACAGAGGGCGATAAACATAGGGGCTGAAACAGAGGGCGATAAACAGAGGGGCTGAAACAGAGGGCGAGAAACAGAGGGGCTGAAACAGAGGGGCTGAAACAGAGGAGCAGAAACAGAGGGCGAGAAACAGAGGGGCTGAAACAGAGCGCGAGAAACAGAGGGGCTGAAACAGAGGGCGAGAAACAGAGGGGCAGAAACAGAGGGGCTGAAACAGAGGGGCTGAAATAGAGGGGCTGAAACAGAGGGCGAGAAACAGAGGGGCTGGAGAAGAGGGCGAGAAACAGAGGGGGAGAAACAGAGGTGCTGAAACAGAGGGGCTGAAACAGAGGGGCTGAAATAGAGTGGCTGATACAGAGGGCGAGAAACAGAGGGGCTGAAACAGAGGGCGAGAAACAGAGGGACTGAAACAGAGGGCGAGAAACAGAGGGGCTGAAACAGAGGAGCTGAAACAGAGGGGCTGAAACAGATGGCGAGAACCAGAGAGGCAGAAACAGAGGGCGAGAAACAGAGGGGCTGAAACAGACGGCGCGAAACAGAGGGGCTGATTACAGAGGGCGAGAAACAGAGGGGCTGGAACAGATGGGCTGAAACCGAGGGCGAGAAAGAGAGGGGCTGAAACAGAGGGCGAGAAACAGAGGGGCTGAAACAGAGGGCGAGAAACAGAGGGCGAGAAACAGAGGGCGAGAAACAGAGGGGCAGAAACAGAGGGGCTGAAACAGAGGGGCTGAAAGAGAGGGAGAGAAATAGAGGGGCTGAAACAGAGGGCGAGAAACAGAGGGGCTGAAACAGAGGGCGAGAAACAGAGGGGCTGAAACAGAGGGGCTGAAACAGAGGGGCTGAAACAGAGGGGCTGAAACAGAGGGCGAGAAACAGAGGGGCTGAAACAGAGGGCGAGAAACAGAGGGGCTGAAACAGAGGGCGAGAAACAGAGAGTGAGAAACAGAGGGACTGAAACAGAGGGGCTGAAACAGAGGGGCTGAAACAGAGGGGCTGAAACAGAGGGGCTGATACAGAGGGCGAGAAACAGAGAGGCGGAAACAGAGGGGCTGAAAAAGAGTGGCTGATACAGAGGGCGAGAAACAGAGGGGCTGAAACAGAGGGCGAGAAATAGAGGGACTGAAACAGAGGGCGAAAAAAAGAGGGGCTGAAACAGAGGGGCTGAAACAGAGGGGCTGAAACAGAGGGCGAGAAACAGAGAGGCGGAAACAGAGGGCGAGAAACAGAGGGGATGAAACAGAGGGCGTGAATCTGAGGGGCTGATTACAGAGGGCGAGAAACAGAGGGGCTGAAACAGAAGGGCTGAAACAGAGGGGCTGAAACAGAGGGGCTGAAACAGAGGGGCTGAAACATATGGGCTGAAACCGAGGGCGAGAAAGAGAGGGTCTGAAACAGAGGGCGAGAAACAGAGGGGCTGAAACAGAGGGCGAGAAACAGAGGGCGAGAAACAGAGGGACTGAAACAGAGGGGCTGAAACAGAGGGGCTGAAACAGAGGGGCTGAAACAGAGGGCGAGAAATAGAGGGGCTGAAACAGAGGGCGAGAAACAGAGGGGCTGAAACAGAGGGCGAGAAACAGAGGAGCTGAAACAGAGGGGCTGAAACAGAGGGGCTGAATCAGAACACGAGAAACAGAGGGGCTGAAACAGAGAGCGAGAAACAGAGGGGCTGAAACAGAGGGCGAGAAACAGAGGGCGAGAAACAGAGGGACTGAAACAGAGGGGCTGAAACAGAGGGCGAGAAACAGAGAGGCGGAAACAGAGGGGGAGAAACAGAGGGGCTGAAACAGAGGGCGTGAAACAGAGGGGCTGATTACAGAGGGCGAGAAACAGAGGGGCTGAAACAGAGGGCGAGAAACAGAGGGACTGAAACAGAGGGCGAGAAACAGAGGGGCTGAAACAGAGGGGCTGAAACAGAGGGGCTGAAACAGAGGGCGAGAAACAGAGAGGCGGAAACAGAGGGCGAGAAACAGAGGGGCTGAAACAGAGGGCGTGAAACAGAGGGGCTGATTACAGAGGGCGAGAAACAGAGGGGCTGAAACAGAGGGGCTGAAACAGATGGGCTGAAACCGAGGGCGAGAAAGAGAGGGGCTGAAACAGAGGGCGAGAAACAGAGGGGCTGAAACAGAGGGAGAGAAACAGAGGGCGAGAAACAGAGGGACTGAAACAGAGGGGCTGAAACAGAGGGGCTGAAACAGAGGGGCTGAAACAGAGGGCGAGAAACAGAGGGGCTGAAACAGAGGGCGAGAAACAGAGGGGCTTAAACAGAGGGGCTGAAACAGAGGGGCTGAAACAGAATGCGATAAACAGAGGGGCTGAAACAGAGGGCGAGAAACAGAGGGGCTGAAACAGAGGGCGAGAAACAGAGGGGCTTAAACAGAGGGGCTGAAACAGAGGGCGAGAAACAGAGGGCGAGAAACAGAGGGACTGAAACAGAGGGGCTGAAACAGAGGGGCTGAAACAGAGGGGCTGAAACAGAGGGCGAGAAACAGAGAGGCTGAAACAGAGTGCGAGAAACAGAGGGGCTGAAACAGAGGGCGAGAAACAGTGGGGCTGAAACAGAGGGCGAGAAACAGAGGGGCTGAAACAGAGGGGCTGAAACAGAGGGGCTGAAACAGAGGGTCTGAAACAGAGGGCGAGAATCAGAGGGGCTGAAACAGAGGGGCTGAATCAGAGGGGCTGAATCAGAGGGGCTGAAACAGAGGGCGAGAAACAGAGGGGCTGAAAAAGAGGGGCTGAAACAGAGGGGGAGAAACAGAGGGGCTGAAACAGAGGGGCTGAAACAGAGGGGCTGAAATAGAGTGGCTGATACAGAGGGGCTGAAACAGAGGGCGAGAAACAGAGGGCGAGAAACAGAGGGACTGAAACAGAGGGCGAAACACAGAGGGGCTGAAACAGAGGGGCTGAAACAGAGGGGCTGAAACAGAGCGCGAGAAACAGAGAGGCTGAATCAGAGCGGATGAAACAGAGGGCGAGAAACAGAGGGGCTGAAACAGAGGGCGAGAAACAGAGGGGCTGAAACAGAGGGGCTGAGACAGGGGGGCTGAAACAGAGGGTGAGAAACAGAGTGGCTGAAACAGAGGGCGAGAAACAGAGGGGCTGAAACAGAGGAGCTGAATCAGAGAGGCTGAAACACAGGGGCTGAAACAGAGGGCGAGAAACAGAGGGGCTGAAAAAGAGGGCGAGAAACAGAGGGGGAGAAACAGAGGTGCTGAAACAAAGGGGCTGAAACAGAGGGGCTGAAATAGAGGGCGAGAAACAGAGAGGCGGAAACAGAGGGCAAGAAAAAGAGGGGCTGAAACAGAGGGCGTGAAACAGAGGGGCTGATTACAGAGGGCGAGAAACAGAGGGGCTGAAACAGAGGGGCTGAAACAGATGGGCTGAAACCGAGGGCGAGAAAGAGTGGGGCTGAAACAGAGGGCGAGAAACAGAGGGGCTAAATCAGAGGGGCAGTAACAAAGGGGCTGAAACAGAGCGGCTAAATCAGAGGGGCAGAAACAGAGGGCGAGAAACAGAGGGGCTGAAACAGAGGGCGAGAAACAGTGGGGCTGAAACAGAGGGGCTGAAACAGAGGTGCTGAAACAGAGGGGCTGAAAAAGAGGGCGAGAAACAGAGGGGCTTAAACAGAGGGCGAGAAACAGAGGGGCTGAAACAGAGGGCGAGAAACAGAGGGGCAGAAACAGAGGGGCTGAATCAGAGGGGCTGAAACAGAGGGGCTGAAACAGAGGGCGAGAAACAGAGGGGCTGAAACAGAGGGCGAGAAACAGAGGGGCTGAAACAGAGGGGCTGAAACAGAGGGGCTGAAACAGAGGGGCTGAAACAGAGGGCGAGAAACAGAGGGGCTGAAACAGAGGGCGAGAAACAGAGGGGCTAAAACAGAGGGGCTGAAACAGAAGGGCTGAAACAGAGGGGCTGAGTCAGAGGGCGAGAAACAGAGGGGCTGAATCAGAGGGGCTGAATCAGAGGGGCTGAAACAGAGGGGCTGAAACAGAGGGGCTGAAATAGAGTGGCTGATACAGAGGGCGAGAAACAGAGAGGCTGAAACAGAGGGCGAGAAACAGAGGGACTGAAACAGAGGGCGAGAAACAGAGGGGCTGAAACAGAGGGGCTGAAACAGAGGGGCTGAAACAGAGGGCGAGAAACAGAGAGGCGGAAACAGAGGGCGAGAAACAGAGGGGCTGAAACAGAGGGCGTGAAACAGAGGGGCTGATTACAGAGGGCGAGAAACAGAGGGGCTGAAACAGAGGGGCTGAAACAGATGGGCTGAAACCGAGGGCGAGATAGAGAGGGGCTGAAACAGAGGGCGAGAAACAGAGGGGCTGAAACAGAGGGCGAGAAACAGAGGGCGAGAAACAGTGGGACTGAAACAGAGGGGCTGAAACAGAGGGGCTGAAACAGAGGGGCTGAAACAGAGGGCGAGAAATAGAGGGGCTGAAACAGAGGGCGAGAAACAGAGGGGCAGAAACAGAGGGCGAGAAACAGAGGGGCTGTAACAGAGGGGCTGAAACAGAACGCGAGAAACAGAGGGGCTGAAACAGAGGGCGAGAAACAGAGGGGCTGAAACAGAGGGCGAGAAACAGAGGGGCTGAAACAGAGGGGCTGAAACAGAACGCGAGAAACAGAGGGGCTGAAACAGAGGGCGAGAAACAGAGGGGCTGAAACAGAGGGCGAGAAACAGAGCGCGAGAAACAGAGGGACTGAAACAGAGGGGCTGAAACAGAGGGGCTGAAACAGAGGGGCTGATACAGAGGGCGAGAAACAGAGGGGCTGAAACAGAGGGCGAGAAACAGAGGGGCTGAAACAGAAGTGCTGAAACAGAGGTGCCGAAACAGTGGGGCTGAAACAGAGGGCGAGAAACAGAGAGGCTGAAACAGAGGGCGAGAAACAGAGGGGCTGAAACAGAGGGCGAGAAACAGAGGGGCTGAAACAGAGGGCGAGAAACAGAGGGGCTGAAACAGAGGGGCTGAAACAGAGGGGCTGAAACAGAGGGGCTGAAACAGAGGGCGAGAATCAGAGGGGCTGAAACAGAGGGCGATAAACATAGGGGCTGAAACAGAGGGCGATAAACAGAGGGGCTGAAACAGAGGGCGAGAAACAGAGGGGCTGAAATAGAGGGGCTGAAACAGAGGAGCAGAAACAGAGGGCGAGAAACAGAGGGTCTGAAACAGAGCGCGAGAAACAGAGGGGCTGAAACAGAGGGCGAGAAACAGAGGGGCAGAAACAGAGGGGCTGAAACAGAGGGGCTGAAATCGAGGGGCTGAAACAGAGGGTGAGAAACAGAGGGGCTGAAAAAGAGGGCGAGAAACAGAGGGGGAGAAACAGAGGTGCTGAAACAGAGGGGCTGAAACAGAGGGGCTGAAATAGAGTGGCTGAAACAGAGGGCGAGAAACAGAGGGGCTGAAACAGAGGGCGAGAAACAGAGGGACTGAAACAGAGGGCGAGAAACAGAGGGGCTGAAACAGAGGAGCTGAAACAGAGGGGCTGAAACAGAGGGCGAGAACCAGAGAGGCGGAAACAGAGGGCGAGAAACAGAGGGGCTGAAACAGACGGCGCGAAACAGAGGGGCTGATTACAGAGGGCGAGAAACAGAGGGGCTGAAACAGATGGGCTGAAACCGAGGGCGAGAAAGAGAGGGGCTGAAACAGAGGGCGAGAAACAGAGGGGCTGAAACAGAGGGCGAGAAACAGAGGGCGAGAAACAGAGGGCGAGAAACAGAGGGGCAGAAACAGAGGGGCTGAAACAGAGGGGCTGAAAGAGAGGGAGAGAAATAGAGGGGCTGAAACAGAGGGCGAGAAACAGAGGGGCTGAAACAGAGGGCGAGAAACAGAGGGGCTGAAACAGAGGGGCTGAAACAGAGGGGCTGAAACAGAGGGGCTGAAACAGAGGGTGAGAAACAGAGGGGCTGAAACAGAGGGGCTGAAACAGAGGGCGAGAAACAGAGAGTGAGAAACAGAGGGACTGAAACAGAGGGGCTGAAACAGAGGGGCTGAAACAGAGGGGCTGAAACAGAGGGGCTGATACAGAGGGCGAGAAACAGAGAGGCGGAAACAGAGGGGCTGAAACAGAGGGCGAGAAACAGAGAGGCGGAAACAGAGGGCGAGAAACAGAGGGGATGAAACAGAGGGCGTGAATCTGAGGGGCTGATTACAGAGGGCGAGAAACAGAGGGGCTGAAACAGAAGGGCTGAAACAGAGGGGCTGAAACAGAGGGGCTGAAACAGAGGGGCTGAAACATATGGGCTGAAACCGAGGGCGAGAAAGAGAGGGTCTGAAACAGAGGGCGAGAAACAGAGGGGCTGAAACAGAGGGCGAGAAACAGAGGGCGAGAAACAGAGGGACTGAAACAGAGGGGCTGAAACAGAGGGGCTGAAACAGAGGGGCTGAAACAGAGGGCGAGAAATAGAGGGGCTGAAACAGAGGGCGAGAAACAGAGGGGCTGAAACAGAGGGCGAGAAACAGAGGAGCTGAAACAGAGGGGCTGAAACAGAGGGGCTGAAACAGAACACGAGAAACAGAGGGGCTGAAACAGAGAGCGAGAAACAGAGGGGCTGAAACAGAGGGCGAGAAACAGAGGGCGAGAAACAGAGGGACTGAAACAGAGGGGCTGAAACAGAGGGGCTGAAACAGAGGGGCTGATACAGAGGGCGAGAAACAGAGGGGCTGAAACAGAGGGCGAGAAACAGAGGGGCTGAAACAGAGGTGCTGAAACAGAGGTGCTGAAACAGAGGGGCTGAAACAGTGGGCGAGAAACAGAGAGGCTGAAAAAGGGGGCGAGAAACAGAGGGGTTGAAACAGAGGGCGAGAAACAGAGAGGCTGAAACAGAGGGCGAGAAACTTGGGGGCTGAAACAGAGGGGCTGAAACAGAGGGGCTGAAACAGAGGGGCTGAAACAGAGGGCGAGAAACAGAGGGGCTGAAATACAGGGGCTGAAACAGAGGAGCTGAATCAGAGAGGCTGAAAGCGAGGGGCTGAAACAGAGGGCGAGAAACAGAGGGGCTGAAAAAGAGGGCGAGAAACAGAGGGGGAGAGACAGAGGGGCTGAAACAGAGGGGCTGAAACAGAGGGGCTGAAATAGAGTGGCTGATACAGAGGGCGAGAAACAGAGGGGCTGAAACAGAGGGCGAGAAACAGAGGGACTGAAACAGAGGGCGAGAAACAGAGGGGCTGAAACAGAGGGGCTGAAACAGAGGGGCTGAAACAGAGGGCGAGAAACAGAGGGGCTCAAACAGAGGGCGAGAAACAGAGGGACCGAAACAGAGGGCGAGAAACAGAGGGGCTGAAACAGAGTGGCTGAAACAGTGGGGCTGAAACAGAGGGCGAGAAATAGAGAGGCGGAAACAGAGGGCAAGAAAGAGAGGGGCTGAAACAGAGGGCGTGAAACAGAGGGGCTGATTACAGAGGGCGAGAAACAGAGGGGCTGAAACAGAGGGGCTGAAACAGAGGGGCTGAAACAGATGGGCTGAAACCGAGGGCGAGAAAGAGAGGGGCTGAAACAGAGGGCGAGAAACAGAGGGGCTAAATCAGAGGGGCAGTAACAAAGGGGCTGAAACAGAGCGGCTAAATCAGAGGGGCAGAAACAGAGGGCGAGAAACAGAGGGGCTGAAACAGAGGGCGAGAAACAGAGGGGCTGAAACAGAGGGGCTGAAACAGAGGTGCTGAAACAGAGGGGCTGAAACAGAGGGCGAGAAACAGAGGGGCTTAAACAGAGGGCGAGAAACAGAGGGGCTGAAACAGAGGGCGAGAAACAGAGGGGCAGAAACAGAGGGGCTGAAACAGAAGGGCTGAAACAGAGGGGCTGAAACAGAGGGCGAGAAACAGAGGGGCTGAATCAGAGGGGCTGAATCAGAGGGGCTGAAACAGAGGGGCTGAAACAGAGGGCGAGAAACAGAGGGGCTGAAACAGAGGGAGAGAAACAGAGGGGCTGAAACAGAGGGGCTGAAACAGAGGGGCTGAAACAGAGGGCGAGAAACAGAGGGGCTGAAACAGAGGGGCTGAAACAGAAGGGCTGAAACAGAGGGGCTGAGTCAGAGGGCGAGAAACAGAGGGGATGAATCAGAGGGGCTGAATCAGAGGGGCTGAATCAGAGGGGCTGAAACAGAGGGCGAGAAACAGAGGGGCTGAAAAAGAGGGCGAGAAACAGAGGGGGAGAAACAGAGGGGCTGAAACAGAGGGGCTGAAACAGAGGGGCTGAAATAGAGTGGCTGATACAGAGGGCAAGAAACAGAGGGGCTGAAACAGAGGCGAGAAACAGAGGGACTGAAACAGAGGGCGAGAAACAGAGGGGCTGAAACAGAGGGGCTGAAACAGAGGGGCTGAAACAGAGGGCGAGAAACAGAGAGGCGGAAACAGAGGGCGAGAAACAGAGGGGCTGAAACAGAGGGCGTGAAACAGAGGGGCTGATTACAGAGGGCGAGAAACAGAGGGGCTGAAACAGAGGGGCTGAAACAGATGGGCTGAAACCGAGGGCGAGAAAGAGAGCGGCCGAAACATAGGGCGAGAAACAGAGGGGCTGAAACAGAGGGCGAGGAACAGAGGGCGAGAAACAGAGGGACTGAAACAGGGGGGCTGAAACAGAGGGGCTGAAACAGAGGGCGAGAAATAGAGGGGCTGAAACAGAGGGCGAGAAACAGAGGGGCTGAAACAGAGGGGCTGAAACAGAGGGGCTGAAACAGAACGCGATAAACAGAGGGGCTGAAACAGAGGGCGAGAAACAGAGGGGCTGAAACAGTGTGCGAGAAACAGAGGGCGAGAAACAGAGGGACTGAAACAGAGGGGATGAAACAGAGGGGCTGAAACAGAGGGGCTGAAACAGAGGGGCTGATACAGAGGGCGAGAAACAGAGGGGGAGAAACAGAGGGGCTGAAACAGAGGTGCTGAAACAGAGGTGCCGATACAGAGGGGCTGAAACAGAGGGCGAGAAACAGAGAGGCTGAAACAGAGGGCGAGAAACAGAGGGGCTGAAACAGAGGGCGAGAAACAGTGGGGCTGAAACAGAGGGCGAGAAACAGAGGGGCTGAAACAGTGGGGCTGAAACAGAGGGGCTGAAACAGAGGGGCTGAAACAGAGGGCGAGAATCAGAGGGGCTGAAACAGAGGGGCTGAATCAGAGGGGCTGAATCAGAGGGGCTGATACAGAGGGCGAGAAACAGAGGGGCTGAAAAAGAGGGGCTGAAACAGAGGGGGAGAAACAGAGGGGCTGAAACAGAGGGGCTGAAACAGAGGGGCTGAAATAGAGTGGCTGATACAGAGGGGCTGAAACAGAGGGCGAGAAACAGAGGGCGAGAAACAGAGGGACTGAAACAGAGGGCGAGAAACAGAGGGGCTGAAACAGAGGGGCTGAAACAGAGGGGCTGAAACAGAGCGCGAGAAACAGAGAGGCTGAATCAGAGCGGCTGAAACAGAGGGCGAGAAACAGAGGGGCTGAAACAGAGGGCGAGAAACAGAGGGGCTGAAACAGAGGGGCTGAGACAGGGGGCTGAAACAGAGGGTGAGAAACAGAGTGGCTGAAACAGAGGGCGAGAGACAGAGGGGCTGAAACAGAGGAGCTGAATCAGAGAGGCTGAAACACAGGGGCTGAAACAGACGGCGAGAAACAGAGGGGCTGAAAAAGAGGGCGAGAAACAGAGGGGGAGAAACAGAGGTGCTGAAACAGAGGGGCTGAAACAGAGGGGCTGAAATAGAGTGGCTGATACAGAGGGCGAGAAACAGAGGGGCTGAAACAGAGGGGCTGAAACAGAGGGGCTGAAACAGAGGGAGAGAAATAGAGGGGTGGAACAGAGGGCGAGAAACAGAGGGCGAGAAACAGAGGGACTGAAACAGAGGGGCTGAAACAGAGGGGCTGAAACAGAGGGAGAGAAATAGAGGGGCTGAAACAGAGGGCGAGAAACAGAGGGGCTGAAACAGAGGGCGAGAAACAGAGGGGCTGAAACAGAGGGGCTGAAACAGAGGGGCTGAAACAGAGGGGCTGAAACAGAGGGCGAGAAACAGAGGGGCTGAAACAGAGGGCGAGAAACAGAGGGGCTGAAACAGAGGGCGAGAAACAGAGGGCGAGAAACAGAGGGACTGAATCAGAGGGGCTGAAACAGAGGGGCTGAAACAGAGGGGCTGAAACAGAGGGGCTGATACAGAGGGCGAGAAACAGAGAGGCGGAAACAGAGGGGCTGAAATAGAGTGGCTGATACAGAGGGCGAGAAACAGAGGCGCTGAAACAGAGGGCGAGAAACAGAGGGACTGAAACAGAGGGCGAAAAACAGAGGGGCTGAAACAGAGGGGCTGAAACAGAGGGCGAGAAACAGAGAGGCGGAAACAGAGGGCTAGAAAGAGAGGGGCTGAAACAGAGGGCGTGAAACAGAGGGGCTGATTACAGAGGGCGAGAAACAGAGGGGCTGAAACTGAAGGGCTGAAACAGAGGGGCTGAAACATATGGGCTGAAACCGAGGGCGAGAAAGAGAGGGGCTGAAACAGAGGGCGAGAAACAGAGGGGCTGAAACAGAGGGCGAGAAACAGAGGGCGAGAAACAGAGGGACTGAAACAGAGGGGCTGAAACAGAGGGGCTGAAACAGAGGGGCTGAAACAGAGGGCGAGAAATAGAGGGGCTGAAACAGAGGGCGAGAAACAGAGGGGCTGAAACAGAGGGCGAGAAACAGAGGGCGAGAAACAGAGGGGCTGAAACAGAGGGGCTGAAACAGAGGGGCTGAAACAGAGGGGCTGAAACAGAGGGGCTGATACAGAGGGCGAGACACAGAGGGGCTGAAACAGAGGGCGAGAAACAGAGGGGCTGAAACAGAGGTGCTGAAACAGAGGTGCTGAAACAGAGGGGCTGAAACAGAGGGCGAGAAACAGAGAGGCTGAAACATAGGGCGAGAAACAGAGGGGCTGAAACAGAGGGCGAGAAACAGAGGGACCGAAACAGAGGGCGAGAAACAGAGGGGCTGAAACAGAGGGGCTGAAACAGAGGGGCTGAAACAGAGGGGCTGAAACAGAGGGCGAGAAACAGAGGGGCTGAAACAGAGGAGCTGAATCAGAGAGGCTGAAACCGAGGGGCTGAAACAGAGGGCGAGAAACAGAGGGGCTGAAAAAGAGGGCGAGAAACAGAGGGGCTGAAACAGAGGGCGAGAAATAGAGGGGCTGAAACAGAGGGCGAGAAACAGAGGGGCTGAAACAGAGGGCGAGAAACAGAGGAGCTGAAACAGAGGGGCTGAAACAGAGGGGCTGAAACAGAACACGAGAAACAGAGGGGCTGAAACAGAGAGCGAGAAACAGAGGGGCTGAAACA
Organism: Chiloscyllium punctatum; assembly: GCF_047496795.1. NCBI lineage: Eukaryota > Metazoa > Chordata > Chondrichthyes > Orectolobiformes > Hemiscylliidae > Chiloscyllium > Chiloscyllium punctatum. The sequence continues at coordinate 674,085 of NW_027309849.1, read as the reverse complement.
GAGGGCGAGAAACAGAGGGCGAGAAACAGAGGGACTGAAACAGAGGGGCTGAAACAGAGGGGCTGAAACAGAGGGGCTGATACAGAGGGCGAGAAACAGAGGGGCTGAAACAGAGGGCGAGAAACAGAGGGGCTGAAACAGAGGGCGAGAAACAGAGGGCGAGAAACAGAGGGACTGAAACAGAGGGGCTGAAACAGAGGGGCTGAAACAGAGGGGCTGATACAGAGGGCGAGAAACAGAGGGGCTGAAACAGAGGGCGAGAAACAGAGGGGCTGAAACAGAGGTGCTGAAACAGAGGTGCTGAAACAGAGGGGCTGAAACAGTGGGCGAGAAACAGAGAGGCTGAAAAAGGGGGCGAGAAACAGAGGGGTTGAAACAGAGGGCGAGAAACAGAGAGGCTGAAACAGAGGGCGAGAAACTTGGGGGCTGAAACAGAGGGGCTGAAACAGAGGGGCTGAAACAGAGGGGCTGAAACAGAGGGCGAGAAACAGAGGGGCTGAAATACAGGGGCTGAAACAGAGGAGCTGAATCAGAGAGGCTGAAAGCGAGGGGCTGAAACAGAGGGCGAGAAACAGAGGGGCTGAAAAAGAGGGCGAGAAACAGAGGGGGAGAGACAGAGGGGCTGAAACAGAGGGGCTGAAACAGAGGGGCTGAAATAGAGTGGCTGATACAGAGGGCGAGAAACAGAGGGGCTGAAACAGAGGGCGAGAAACAGAGGGACTGAAACAGAGGGCGAGAAACAGAGGGGCTGAAACAGAGGGGCTGAAACAGAGGGGCTGAAACAGAGGGCGAGAAACAGAGGGGCTCAAACAGAGGGCGAGAAACAGAGGGACCGAAACAGAGGGCGAGAAACAGAGGGGCTGAAACAGAGTGGCTGAAACAGTGGGGCTGAAACAGAGGGCGAGAAATAGAGAGGCGGAAACAGAGGGCAAGAAAGAGAGGGGCTGAAACAGAGGGCGTGAAACAGAGGGGCTGATTACAGAGGGCGAGAAACAGAGGGGCTGAAACAGAGGGGCTGAAACAGAGGGGCTGAAACAGATGGGCTGAAACCGAGGGCGAGAAAGAGAGGGGCTGAAACAGAGGGCGAGAAACAGAGGGGCTAAATCAGAGGGGCAGTAACAAAGGGGCTGAAACAGAGCGGCTAAATCAGAGGGGCAGAAACAGAGGGCGAGAAACAGAGGGGCTGAAACAGAGGGCGAGAAACAGAGGGGCTGAAACAGAGGGGCTGAAACAGAGGTGCTGAAACAGAGGGGCTGAAACAGAGGGCGAGAAACAGAGGGGCTTAAACAGAGGGCGAGAAACAGAGGGGCTGAAACAGAGGGCGAGAAACAGAGGGGCAGAAACAGAGGGGCTGAAACAGAAGGGCTGAAACAGAGGGGCTGAAACAGAGGGCGAGAAACAGAGGGGCTGAATCAGAGGGGCTGAATCAGAGGGGCTGAAACAGAGGGGCTGAAACAGAGGGCGAGAAACAGAGGGGCTGAAACAGAGGGCGAGAAACAGAGGGGCTGAAACAGAGGGGCTGAAACAGAGGGGCTGAAACAGAGGGCGAGAAACAGAGGGGCTGAAACAGAGGGGCTGAAACAGAAGGGCTGAAACAGAGGGGCTGAGTCAGAGGGCGAGAAACAGAGGGGCTGAATCAGAGGGGCTGAATCAGAGGGGCTGAATCAGAGGGGCTGAAACAGAGGGCGAGAAACAGAGGGGCTGAAAAAGAGGGCGAGAAACAGAGGGGGAGAAACAGAGGGGCTGAAACAGAGGGGCTGAAACAGAGGGGCTGAAATAGAGTGGCTGATACAGAGGGCAAGAAACAGAGGGGCTGAAACAGAGGCGAGAAACAGAGGGACTGAAACAGAGGGCGAGAAACAGAGGGGCTGAAACAGAGGGGCTGAAACAGAGGGGCTGAAACAGAGGGCGAGAAACAGAGAGGCGGAAACAGAGGGCGAGAAACAGAGGGGCTGAAACAGAGGGCGAGAAACAGAGGGGCTGATTACAGAGGGCGAGAAACAGAGGGGCTGAAACAGAGGGGCTGAAACAGATGGGCTGAAACCGAGGGCGAGAAAGAGAGCGGCCGAAACATAGGGCGAGAAACAGAGGGGCTGAAACAGAGGGCGAGGAACAGAGGGCGAGAAACAGAGGGACTGAAACAGGGGGGCTGAAACAGAGGGGCTGAAACAGAGGGCGAGAAATAGAGGGGCTGAAACAGAGGGCGAGAAACAGAGGGGCTGAAACAGAGGGGCTGAAACAGAGGGGCTGAAACAGAACGCGATAAACAGAGGGGCTGAAACAGAGGGCGAGAAACAGAGGGGCTGAAACAGTGTGCGAGAAACAGAGGGCGAGAAACAGAGGGACTGAAACAGAGGGGATGAAACAGAGGGGCTGAAACAGAGGGGCTGAAACAGAGGGGCTGATACAGAGGGCGAGAAACAGAGGGGGAGAAACAGAGGGGCTGAAACAGAGGTGCTGAAACAGAATGCCGATACAGAGGGGCTGAAACAGAGGGCGAGAAACAGAGAGGCTGAAACAGAGGGCGAGAAACAGAGGGGCTGAAACAGAGGGCGAGAAACAGTGGGGCTGAAACAGAGGGCGAGAAACAGAGGGGCTGAAACAGTGGGGCTGAAACAGAGGGGCTGAAACAGAGGGGCTGAAACAGAGGGCGAGAATCAGAGGGGCTGAAACAGAGGGGCTGAATCAGAGGGGCTGAATCAGAGGGGCTGATACAGAGGGCGAGAAACAGAGGGGCTGAAAAAGAGGGGCTGAAACAGAGGGGGAGAAACAGAGGGGCTGAAACAGAGGGGCTGAAACAGAGGGGCTGAAATAGAGTGGCTGATACAGAGGGGCTGAAACAGAGGGCGAGAAACAGAGGGCGAGAAACAGAGGGACTGAAACAGAGGGCGAGAAACAGAGGGGCTGAAACAGAGGGGCTGAAACAGAGGGGCTGAAACAGAGCGCGAGAAACAGAGAGGCTGAATCAGAGCGGCTGAAACAGAGGGCGAGAAACAGAGGGGCTGAAACAGAGGGCGAGAAACAGAGGGGCTGAAACAGAGGGGCTGAGACAGGGGGCTGAAACAGAGGGTGAGAAACAGAGTGGCTGAAACAGAGGGCGAGAAACAGAGGGGCTGAAACAGAGGAGCTGAATCAGAGAGGCTGAAACACAGGGGCTGAAACAGACGGCGAGAAACAGAGGGGCTGAAAAAGAGGGCGAGAAACAGAGGGGGAGAAACAGAGGTGCTGAAACAGAGGGGCTGAAACAGAGGGGCTGAAATAGAGTGGCTGATACAGAGGGCGAGAAACAGAGGGGCTGAAACAGAGGGGCTGAAACAGAGGGGCTGAAACAGAGGGAGAGAAATAGAGGGGTGGAACAGAGGGCGAGAAACAGAGGGACTGAAACAGAGGGGCTGAAACAGAGGGGCTGAAACAGAGGGAGAGAAATAGAGGGGCTGAAACAGAGGGCGAGAAACAGAGGGGCTGAAACAGAGGGCGAGAAACAGAGGGGCTGAAACAGAGGGGCTGAAACAGAGGGGCTGAAACAGAGGGGCTGAAACAGAGGGCGAGAAACAGAGGGGCTGAAACAGAGGGCGAGAAACAGAGGGGCTGAAACAGAGGGCGAGAAACAGAGGGCGAGAAACAGAGGGACTGAATCAGAGGGGCTGAAACAGAGGGGCTGAAACAGAGGGGCTGAAACAGAGGGGCTGATACAGAGGGCGAGAAACAGAGAGGCGGAAACAGAGGGGCTGAAATAGAGTGGCTGATACAGAGGGCGAGAAACAGAGGCGCTGAAACAGAGGGCGAGAAACAGAGGGACTGAAACAGAGGGCGAAAAACAGAGGGGCTGAAACAGAGGGGCTGAAACAGAGGGCGAGAAACAGAGAGGCGGAAACAGAGGGCTAGAAAGAGAGGGGCTGAAACAGAGGGCGTGAAACAGAGGGGCTGATTACAGAGGGCGAGAAACAGAGGGGCTGAAACAGAAGGGCTGAAACAGAGGGGCTGAAACATATGGGCTGAAACCGAGGGCGAGAAAGAGAGGGGCTGAAACAGAGGGCGAGAAACAGAGGGGCTGAAACAGAGGGCGAGAAACAGAGGGCGAGAAACAGAGGGACTGAAACAGAGGGGCTGAAACAGAGGGGCTGAAACAGAGGGGCTGAAACAGAGGGCGAGAAATAGAGGGGCTGAAACAGAGGGCGAGAAACAGAGGGGCTGAAACAGAGGGCGAGAAACAGAGGGCGAGAAACAGAGGGGCTGAAACAGAGGGGCTGAAACAGAGGGGCTGAAACAGAGGGGCTGAAACAGAGGGGCTGATACAGAGGGCGAGACACAGAGGGGCTGAAACAGAGGGCGAGAAACAGAGGGGCTGAAACAGAGGTGCTGAAACAGAGGTGCTGAAACAGAGGGGCTGAAACAGAGGGCGAGAAACAGAGAGGCTGAAACAGAGGGCGAGAAACAGAGGGGCTGAAACAGAGGGCGAGAAACAGAGGGACCGAAACAGAGGGCGAGAAACAGAGGGGCTGAAACAGAGGGGCTGAAACAGAGGGGCTGAAACAGAGGGGCTGAAACAGAGGGCGAGAAACAGAGGGGCTGAAACAGAGGAGCTGAATCAGAGAGGCTGAAACCGAGGGGCTGAAACAGAGGGCGAGAAACAGAGGGGCTGAAAAAGAGGGCGAGAAACAGAGGGGGAGAAACAGAGGGGCTGAAACAGAGGGGCTGAAACAGAGGGGCTGAAATAGAGTGGCTGATACAGAGGGCGAGAAACAGAGGGGCTGAAACAGAGGGCGAGAAACAGAGGGACTGAAACAGAGGGCGAGAAACAGAGGGGCTGAAACAGAGGGGCTGAAACTGAGGGGCTGAAACAGAGGGCGAGAAACAGAGGGGCTGAAACAGAGGGCGAGAAACAGAGGGACCGAAACAGAGGGCGAGAAACAGAGGGGCTAAAACAGAGGGGCTGAAACAGAGGGGCTGAAACAGAGGGCGAGAAACAGAGAGGCGGAAACAGAGGGCAAGAAAAAGAGGGGCTGAAACAGAGGGCGTGAAACAGAGGGGCTGATTACAGAGGGCGAGAAACAGAGGGGCTGAAACAGAGGGGCTGAAACAGAGGGGCTGAAACAGATGGGCTGAAACCGAGTGCGAGAAAGAGAGGGGCTGAAACAGAGGGCGAGAAACAGAGGGGCTAAATCAGAGGGGCAGTAACAAAGGGGCTGAAACAGAGCGGCTAAATCAGAGGGGCAGAAACAGAGGGCGAGAAACAGAGGGGCTGAAGCAGAGGGGCTGAAACAGAGGTGCTGAAAAAGAGGGGCTGAAACAGAGGGCGAGAAACAGAGGGGCTTAAACAGAGGGCGAGAAACAGAGGGGCTGAAACAGAGGGCGAGAAACAGAGGGGCAGAAACAGAGGGGCTGAAACAGAAGGGCTGAAACAGAGGGGCTGAAACAGAGGGCGAGAAACAGAGGGGCTGAATCAGAGGGGCTGAATCAGAGGGGCTGAAACAGAGGGGCTGAAACAGAGGGCGAGAAACAGAGGGGCTGAAACAGAGGGCGAGAAACAGAGGGGCTGAAACAGAGGGGCTGAAACAGAGGGGCTGAAATAGTGGGCGAGAAACAGAGGGGCTGAAACAGAGGTGCTGAAACAGAAGGGCTGAAACAGAGGGGCTGAGTCAGAGGGCGAGAAACAGAGGGGCTGAATCAGAGGGGCTGAATCAGAGGGGCTGAATCAGAGGGGCTGAAACAGAGGGCGAGAAACAGAGGGGCTGAAAAAGAGGGCGAGAAACAGAGGGGGAGAAACAGAGGGGCTGAAACAGAGGGGCTGAAACAGAGGTGCTGAAATAGAGTGGCTGATACAGAGGGCAAGAAACAGAGGGGCTGAAACAGAGGGCGAGAAACAGAGGGGCTGAAACAGAGGGGCTGAAACAGAGGGGCTGAAACAGAGGGCGAGAAACAGAGAGGCGGAAACAGAGGGCGAGAAACAGAGGGGCTGAAACAAAGGGCGTGAAACAGAGGGGCTGATTACAGAGGGCGAGAAACAGAGGGGCTGAAACAGATGGGCTGAAACAGATGGGCTGAAACCGAGGGCGAGAAAGAGAGCGGCTGAAACAGAGGGCGAGAAACATAGGGGCTGAAACAGAGGGCGAGAAACAGAGGGTGAGAAACAGAGGGACTGAAACAGAGGGGCTGAAACAGAGGGGCTGAAACAGAGGGGCTGAAACAGAGGGCGAGAAACAGAGGGGCTGAAACAGAGGGCGAAAAACAGAGGGGCTGAAACAGAGGGGCTGAAACAGAGGGGCTGAAACAGAACGCGATAAACAGAGGGGCTGAAACAGAGGGCGAGAAACAGAGGGGCCGAAACAGAGGGCGAGAAACAGAGGGCGAGAAACAGAGGGACTGAAACAGAGGGGCTGAAACAGAGGGGCTGATACAGAGGGCGAGAAACAGAGGGCGAGAAATAGAGGGGCTGAAACAGAGGGCGAGAAACAGAGGGGCTGAAACAGAGGGCGAGAAACAGAGGGGCTGAAACAGAGGGGCTGAAACAGAGGGGCTGAAACAGAACGCGATAAACAGAGGGGCTGAAACAGAGGGCGAGAAACAGAGGGGCTGAAACAGAGGGCGAGAAACAGAGGGCGAGAAACAGAGGGACTGAAACAGAGGGGATGAAACAGAGGGCGAGAAACAGAGGGTCTGAAACAGAGGGGATGAAACAGAGGGGCTGATACAGAGGGGCTGAAACAGAGGGCGAGAAACAGAGGGGATGAAACAGAGGGGCTGAAACAGAGGGGCTGAAACAGAGGGCGAGAAACAGAGGGACTGAAACAGAGGGCGAGAAACAGCGGGGCTGAAACAGAGGGGCTGAAACTGAGGGGCTGAAACAGAGGGCGAGAAACAGAGGGGCTGAAACAGAGGGCGAGAAACAGAGGGACCGAAACAGAGGGCAAGAAACAGAGGGGCTAAAACAGAGGGGCTGAAACAGAGGGGCTGAAACAGAGGGCGAGAAACAGATAAGCGGAAACAGAGGGCAAGAAAAAGAGGGGCTGAAACAGAGGGCGTGAAACAGAGGGGCTGATTACAGAGGGCGAGAAACAGAGGGGCTGAAACAGAGGGGCTGAAACAGAGGGGCTGAAACAGATGGGCTGAAACCGAGGGCGAGAAAGAGAGGGGCTGAAACAGAGGGCGAGAAACAGAGGGGCTAAATCAGAGGGGCAGTAACAAAGGGGCTGAAACAGAGCGGCTAAATCAGAGGGGCAGAAACAGAGGGCGAGAAACAGAGGGGCTGAAACAGAGGGGCTGAAACAGAGGTGCTGAAACAGAGGGGCTGAAACAGAGGGCGAGAAACAGAGGGGCTTAAACAGAGGGCGAGAAACAGAGGGGCTGAAACAGAGGGCGAGAAACAGAGGGGCAGAAACAGAGGGGCTGAAACAGAAGGGCTGAAACAGAGGGGCTGAAACAGAGAGCGAGAAACAGAGGGGCTGAATCAGAGGGGCTGAATCAGAGGGGCTGAAACAGAGGGGCTGAAACAGAGGGCGAGAAACAGAGGGGCTGAAACAGAGGGCGAGAAACAGAGGGGCTGAAACAGAGGGGCTGAAACAGAGGGGCTGAAATAGAGGGCGAGAAACAGAGGGGCTGAAACAGAGGGGCTGAAACAGAAGGGCTGAAACAGAGGGGCTGAGTCAGAGGGCGAGAAACAGAGGGGCTGAATCAGAGGGGCTGAATCAGAGGGGCTGAATCAGAGGGGCTGAAACAGAGGGCGAGAAACAGAGGGGCTGAAAAAGAGGGCGAGAAACAGAGGTGCTGAAATAGAGTGGCTGATACAGAGGGCAAGAAACAGAGGGTCTGAAACAGAGGGCGAGAAACAGAGGGACTGAAACAGAGGGCGAGAAACAGAGGGGCTGAAACAGAGGGGCTGAAACAGAGGGGCTGATTACAGAGGGCGAGAAACAGAGGGGCTGAAACAGAGGGGCTGAAACAGATGGGCTGAAACCGAGGGCGAGAAAGAGTGCGGCTGAAACAGAGGGCGAGAAACAGAGGGGCTGAAACAGAGGGCGAGAAACAGAGGGCGAGAAACAGCGGGACTGAAACAGAGGGGCTGAAACAGAGGGGCTGAAACAGAGGGTCTGAAACAGAGGGCGAGAAACAGAGGGGCTGAAACAGAGGGCGAGAAACAGAGGGGCTGAAACAGAGGGGCTGAAACAGATGGGCTGAAACAGAACGCGATAAACAGAGGGGCTGAAACAGAGGGCGAGAAACAGAGGGGCCGAAACAGAGGGCGAGAAACAGAGGGACTGAAACAGAGGGACTGAAACAGAGGGGCTGAAACAGAGGGGCTGAAACAGAGGGGCTGAAACAGAGGGGCTGATACAGAGGGCGAGAAACAGAGGGCGAGAAATAGAGGGGCTGAAACAGAGGGCGAGAAACAGAGGGGCGGAAACAGAGGGCGAGAAACAGAGGGGCTGAAACAGAGGGGCTGAAACAGAGGGGCTGAAACAGAACGCGATAAACAGAGGGGCTGAAACAGAGGGCGAGAAACAGAGGGGCTGAAACAGAGGGCGAGAAACAGAGGGCGAGAAACAGAGGGACTGAAACAGAGGGGATGAAACAGAGGGGCTGAAACAGAGGGGCTGAAACAGAGGGGCTGATACAGAGGGCGAGAAACAGAGGGGGAGAAACAGAGGGGCTGAAACAGAGGTGCTGAAACAGATGTGCCGAAACAGAGGGGCTGAAACAGAGGGCGAGAAACAGAGAGGCTGAAACAGAGGGCGAGAAACAGAGGGGCTGAAATAGAGGGCGAGAAACAGTGGGGCTGAAACAGAGGGCGAGAAACAGAGGGGCTGAAACAGAGGATCTGAATCAGAGAGGCTGAAACCGAGGGGCTGAAACAGAGGGCGAGAAACAGAGGGGCTGAAAAAGAGGGCGAGAAACAGAGGGGGAGAAACAGAGGGGCTGAAACAGAGGGGCTGAAACAGAGGGGCTGAAATAGAGTGGCTGATACAGAGGGCGAGAAACAGAGGGGCTGAAACAGAGGGCGAGAAACAGAGGAACTGAAACAGAGGGCGAGAAACAGAGGGGCTGAAACAGAGGGGCTGAAACTGAGGGGCTGACACAGAGGGCGAGAAACAGAGGGGCTGAAACAGAGGGCGAGAAACAGAGGGACCGAAACAGAGGGCGAGAAACAGAGAGGCGGAAACAGAGGGCAAGAAAAAGGGGGGCTGAAACAGAGGGCGTGAAACAGAGGGGCTGATTACAGAGGGCGAGAAACAGAGGTGCTGAAACAGAGGGGCTGAAACAGAGGGGCTGAAACAGATGGGCTGAAACCGAGGGCGAGAAAGAGAGGGGCTGAAACAGAGGGCGAGAAACAGAGGGGCTAAATCAGAGGGGCAGTAACAAAGGGGCTGAAACAGAGCGGCTAAATCAGAGGGGCAGAAACAGAGGGCGAGAAACAGAGGGGCTGAAACAGAGGGCGAGAAACAGTGGGGCTGAAACAGAGGGGCTGAAACAGAGGTGCTGAAACAGAGGGGCTGAAACAGAGGGCGAGAAACAGAGGGGCTTAAACAGAGGGCGAGAAACAGAGGTGCTGAAACAGAGGGCGAGAAACAGAGGGGCAGAAACAGAGGGGCTGAAACAGAAGGGCTGAAACAGAGGGGCTGAAACAGAGGGCGAGAAACAGAGGGGCTGAATCAGAGGGGCTGAATCAGAGGGGCTGAAACAGAGGGGCTGAAACAGAGGGCGAGAAACAGAGGGGCTGAAACAGAGGGGCTGAAACAGAGGGGCTGAAATAGAGGGCGAGAAACAGAGGGGCTGAAACAGAGGGGCTGAAACAGAAGGGCTGAAACAGAGGGGCTGAGTCAGAGGGCAAGAAACAGAGGGGCTGAATCAGAGGGGCTGAATCAGAGGGGCTGAATCAGAGGGACTGAAACAGAGGGCGAGAAACAGAGGGGCTGAAAAAGAGGGCGAGAAACAGAGGGGGAGAAACAGAGGGGCTGAAACAGAGGTGCTGAAATAGAGTGGCTGATACAGAGGGCAAGAAACAGAGGGGCTGAAACAGAGGGCGAGAAACAGAGGGACTGAAACAGAGGGCGAGAAACAGAGGGGCTGAAACAGAGGGGCTGAAACAGAGGGGCTGAAACAGAGGGCGAGAAACAGAGAGGCGGAAACAGAGGGCGAGAAACAGAGGGGCTGAAACAGAGGGGCTGAAACAGAGGGGCTGAAACAGATGGGCTGAAACCGATGGCGAGAAAGAGAGGGGCTGAAACAGAGGGGCTAAATCAGAGGGGCAGTAACAAAGGGGCTGAAACAGAGCGGCTAAATCAGAGGTGCAGAAACAGAGGGCGAGAAACAGAGGGGCTGAAACAGAGGGCGAGAAACAGTGGGGCTGAAACAGAGGGGCTGAAACAGAGGTGCTGAAACAGAGGGCGAGAAATAGAGGGCGAGAAACAGAGGGGCTTAAACAGAGGGCGAGAAACAGAGGGGCTGAAACAGAGGGCGAGAAACAGAGGGGCAGAAACAGAGGGGCTGAAACAGAAGGGCTGAAACAGAGGGGCTGAAACAGAGGGCGAGAAACAGTGGGGCTGAATCAGAGGGGCTGAATCAGAGGGGCTGAAACAGAGGGGCTGAAACAGAGGGCGAGAAACAGAGGGGCTGAAACAGAGGGCGAGAAACAGAGGGGCTGAAACAGAGGGGCTGAAACAGAGGGGCTGAAATAGAGGGCGAGAAACAGAGGGGCTGAAACAGAGGGGCTGAAACAGAAGGGCTGAAACAGAGGGGCTGAGTCAGAGGGCGAGAAACTGAGGGGCTGAATCAGAGGGGCTGAATCAGAGGGGCTGAATCAGAGGGGCTGAAACAGAGGGCGAGAAACAGAGGGGCTGAAAAAGAGGGCGAAAAACAGAGGGGGAGAAACAGAGGGGCTGAAACAGAGGGGCTGAAACAGAGGTGCTGAAATAGAGTGGCTGATACAGAGGGCAAGAAACAGAGGGGCTGAAACAAAGGGCGAGAAACAGAGGGACTGAAACAGAGGGCGAGAAACAGAGGGGCTGAAACAGAGGGGCTGAAACAGAGGGGCTGAAACAGAGGGCGAGAAACAGAGAGGCGGAAACAGAGGGCGAGAAACAGAGGGGCTGAAACAGAGGGCGTGAAACAGAGGGGCTGATTACAGAGGGCGAGAAACAGAGGGGCTGAAACAGAGGGGCTGAAACAGATGGGCTGAAACCGAGGGCGAGAAAGAGAGCGGCTGAAACAGAGGGCGAGAAACAGAGGGGCTGGAACAGAGGGCGAGAAACAGAGGGCGAGAAACAGAGCGACTGAAACAGAGGGGCTGAAACTGAGGGGCTGAAACAGAGGGCGAGAAACAGAGGGGCTGAAACAGAGGGCGAGAAACAGAGGGGCTGAAACAGAGGGGCTGAAACAGAGGGGCTGAAACAGAACGCGATAAACAGAGGGCCTGAAACAGAGGGCGAGAAACAGAGGGGCTGAAACAGAGGGCGAGAAACAGAGGGCGAGAAACAGAGGGACTGAAACAGAGGGGCTGAAACAGAGGGGCTGAAACAGAGGGGCTGAAACAGAGGGGCTGATACAGAGGGCGAGAAACAGAGGGGGAGAAACAGAGGGGATGAAACAGAGGTGCTGAAACAGAGGTGCCGAAACAGAGGGGCTGAAACAGAGGGCGAGAAACAGAGAAGCTGAAACAGAGGGCGAGAAACAGAGGGGCTGAAACAGAGGGCGAGAAACAGTGGGGCTGAAACAGAGGGGCTGAAACAGAGGGCGAGAATCAGAGGGGCTGAAACAGAGGGGCTGAATCAGAGGGGCTGAATCAGAGGGCGAGAAACAGAGGGGCTGAAAAAGAGGGGCTGAAACAGAGGGGGAGAAACAGAGGGGCTGAAACAGAGGGGCTGAAACAGAGGGGCTGAAATAGAGTGGCTGATTCAGAGGGGCTGAAACAGAGGGCGAGAAACAGAGGGCGAGAAACAGAGGGACTGAAACAGAGGGCGAGAAACAGAGGGGCTGAAACAGAGGGGCTGAAACAGAGGGGTTGAAACAGAGCGCGAGAAACAGAGAGGCTGAATCAGAGCGGCTGAAACAGAGGGCGAGAAACAGAGGGGCTGAAACAGAGGGCGAGAAACAGAGGGGCTGAAACAGAGGGGCTGAGACAGGGGGCTGAAACAGAGGGCGAGAAACAGAGGGGCTGAAACAGAGGAGCTGAATCAGAGAGGCTGAAACACAGGGGCTGAAACAGAGGGCGAGAAACAGAGGGGCTGAAACAGAGGGCGAGAAACAGAGGGCGAGAAACAGAGGTGCTGAAACAGAGGGGCTGAAACAGAGGGGCTGAAATAGAGTGGCTGATACAGAGGGCGAGAAACAGAGGGGCTGAAACAGAGGGGCTGAAACAGAGGGGCTGAAACAGATGGGCTGAAACCGAGGGCGAGAAAGAGAGGGGCTGAAACAGAGGGCGAGAAACAGAGGGGTTGAAACAGAGGGCGAGAAACAGAGGGCGAGAAACAGAGGGGCTGAAACAGAATGGCTGAAACAGAGGGAGAGAAATAGAGGGGCTGAAACAGAGGGCGAGAAACAGAGGGGCTGAAACAGAGGGCGAGAAACAGAGGGGCTGAAACAGAGGGGCTGAAACAGAGGGGCTGAAACAGAGGGCGAGAAACAGAGGGGCTGAAACAGAGGGCGAGAAACAGAGGGGCTGAAACAGAGGGCGAGAAACAGAGGGCGAGAAACAGAGGGACTGAATCAGAGGGGCTGAAACAGAGGGGCAGAAATAGAGGGGCTGAAACAGAGGGGCTGATACAGAGGGCGAGAAACAGAGAGGCGGAAACAGAGGGGCTGAAATAGAGTGGCTGATACAGAGGGCGAGAAACAGAGGGGCTGAAACAGAGGACGAGAAACAGAGGGACTGAAACAGAGGGCGAAAAACAGAGGGGCTGAAACAGAGGGGCTGAAACAGAGGGGCTGAAACAGAGGGCGAGAAACAGAGAGGCGGAAACAGAGGGCTAGAAAGAGAGGGGCTGAAACAGAGGGCTTGAAACAGAGGGGCTGATTACAGAGGGCGAGAAACAGAGGGGCTGAAACAGAAGGGCTGAAACAGAGGGGCTGAAACATATGGGCTGAAACCGAGGGCGAGAAAGAGAGGGGCTGAAACAGAGGGCGAGAAACAGAGGGGCTGAAACAGAGGGCGAGAAACAGAGGGCGAGAAACAGAGGGCGAGAAACAGAGGGACTGAAACAGAGGGGCTGAAACAGAGGGGCTGAAACAGAGGGCGAGAAATAGAGGGGCTGAAACAGAGGGCGAGAAACAGAGGGGCTGAAACAGAGGGTGAGAAACAGAGGGGCTGAAACAGAGGGGCTGAAACAGAGGGGCTGAAACAGAAGGCGAGAAACAGAGGGGCTGAAACAGAGAGCGAGAAACAGAGGGGCAGAAACAGAGGGCGAGAAACAGAAGGCGAGAAACAGAGGGACTGAAACAGAGGGGCTGAAACAGAGGGGCTGAAACAGAGGGGCTGAAACAGAGGGGCTGATACAGAGGGCGAGACACAGAGGGGCGGAAACAGAGGGCGAGAAACAGAGGGGCTGAAACAGAGGTGCTGAAACAGAGGGGCTGAAACAGAGGGGCTGAAACAGAGGGCGAGAAACAGAGAGGCTGAAACAGAGGGCGAGAAACAGAGGGGCTGAAACAGAGGGCGAGAAACAGGGGGGCTGAAACAGAGGGCGAGAAACAGAGGGGCTGAAACAGAGGGGCTGAAACAGAGGGGCTGAAACAGAGGGGCTGAAACAGAGGGCGAGAAACAGAGGGGCTGAAACAGAGGGCGAGAAACAGAGGGGCAGAAACAGAGGGCGAGAAACAGAGGGCGAGAAACAGAGGGGCTGAAACAGAGGAGCTGAATCAGAGGGGCTGAAACAGAGGGGCTGAAACAGAGGGCGAGAAACAGAGGGGCTGAAAAAGAGGGCGAGAAACAGAGGGGGAGAAACAGAGGGGCTGAAACAGAGGGACTGAAATAGAGTGGCTGATACAGAGGGCGAGAAACAGAGGGGCTGAAACAGAGGGCGAGAAACAGAGGGACTGAAACAGATGGCGAGAAACAGAGGGGCTGAAACAGAGAGGCTGAAACAGAGGGGCTGAAACAGAGGGCGAGAAACAGAGGGGCTGAAACAGAGGGCGAGAAACAGAGGGACTGAAACAGAGGGCGAGAAACAGAGGGGCTGAAACAGAGGGGCTGAAACAGAGGTGCTGAAATAGAGTGGCTGATACAGAGGGCAAGAAACAGAGGGGCTGAAACAGAGGGCGAGAAACAGAGGGACTGAAACAGAGGGCGAGAAACAGAGGGGCTGAAACAGAGGGGCTGAAACAGAGGGGCTGAAACAGAGGGCGAGAAACAGAGAGGCGGAAACAGAGGGCGAGAAACAGAGGGGCTGAAACAGAGGGGCTGAAACAGAGGGGCTGAAACAGATGGGCTGAAACCGATGGCGAGAAAGAGAGGGGCTGAAACAGAGGGGCTAAATCAGAGGGGCAGTAACAAAGGGGCTGAAACAGAGCGGCTAAATCAGAGGTGCAGAAACAGAGGGCGAGAAACAGAGGGGCTGAAACAGAGGGCGAGAAACAGTGGGGCTGAAACAGAGGGGCTGAAACAGAGGTGCTGAAACAGAGGGCGAGAAATAGAGGGCGAGAAACAGAGGGGCTTAAACAGAGGGCGAGAAACAGAGGGGCTGAAACAGAGGGCGAGAAACAGAGGGGCAGAAACAGAGGGGCTGAAACAGAAGGGCTGAAACAGAGGGGCTGAAACAGAGGGCGAGAAACAGTGGGGCTGAATCAGAGGGGCTGAATCAGAGGGGCTGAAACAGAGGGGCTGAAACAGAGGGCGAGAAACAGAGGGGCTGAAACAGAGGGCGAGAAACAGAGGGGCTGAAACAGAGGGGCTGAAACAGAGGGGCTGAAATAGAGGGCGAGAAACAGAGGGGCTGAAACAGAGGGGCTGAAACAGAAGGGCTGAAACAGAGGGGCTGAGTCAGAGGGCGAGAAACTGAGGGGCTGAATCAGAGGGGCTGAATCAGAGGGGCTGAATCAGAGGGGCTGAAACAGAGGGCGAGAAACAGAGGGGCTGAAAAAGAGGGCGAAAAACAGAGGGGGAGAAACAGAGGGGCTGAAACAGAGGGGCTGAAACAGAGGTGCTGAAATAGAGTGGCTGATACAGAGGGCAAGAAACAGAGGGGCTGAAACAGAGGGCGAGAAACAGAGGGACTGAAACAGAGGGCGAGAAACAGAGGGGCTGAAACAGAGGGGCTGAAACAGAGGGGCTGAAACAGAGGGCGAGAAACAGAGAGGCGGAAACAGAGGGCGAGAAACAGAGGGGCTGAAACAGAGGGCGTGAAACAGAGGGGCTGATTACAGAGGGCGAGAAACAGAGGGGCTGAAACAGAGGGGCTGAAACAGATGGGCTGAAACCGAGGGCGAGAAAGAGAGCGGCTGAAACAGAGGGCGAGAAACAGAGGGGCTGGAACAGAGGGCGAGAAACAGAGGGCGAGAAACAGAGCGACTGAAACAGAGGGGCTGAAACTGAGGGGCTGAAACAGAGGGCGAGAAACAGAGGGGCTGAAACAGAGGGCGAGAAACAGAGGGGCTGAAACAGAGGGGCTGAAACAGAGGGGCTGAAACAGAACGCGATAAACAGAGGGCCTGAAACAGAGGGCGAGAAACAGAGGGGCTGAAACAGAGGGCGAGAAACAGAGGGCGAGAAACAGAGGGACTGAAACAGAGGGGCTGAAACAGAGGGGCTGAAACAGAGGGGCTGAAACAGAGGGGCTGATACAGAGGGCGAGAAACAGAGGGGGAGAAACAGAGGGGATGAAACAGAGGTGCTGAAACAGAGGTGCCGAAACAGAGGGGCTGAAACAGAGGGCGAGAAACAGAGAAGCTGAAACAGAGGGCGAGAAACAGAGGGGCTGAAACAGAGGGCGAGAAACAGTGGGGCTGAAACAGAGGGGCTGAAACAGAGGGCGAGAATCAGAGGGGCTGAAACAGAGGGGCTGAATCAGAGGGGCTGAATCAGAGGGCGAGAAACAGAGGGGCTGAAAAAGAGGGGCTGAAACAGAGGGGGAGAAACAGAGGGGCTGAAACAGAGGGGCTGAAACAGAGGGGCTGAAATAGAGTGGCTGATTCAGAGGGGCTGAAACAGAGGGCGAGAAACAGAGGGCGAGAAACAGAGGGACTGAAACAGAGGGCGAGAAACAGAGGGGCTGAAACAGAGGGGCTGAAACAGAGGGGTTGAAACAGAGCGCGAGAAACAGAGAGGCTGAATCAGAGCGGCTGAAACAGAGGGCGAGAAACAGAGGGGCTGAAACAGAGGGCGAGAAACAGAGGGGCTGAAACAGAGGGGCTGAGACAGGGGGCTGAAACAGAGGGCGAGAAACAGAGGGGCTGAAACAGAGGAGCTGAATCAGAGAGGCTGAAACACAGGGGCTGAAACAGAGGGCGAGAAACAGAGGGGCTGAAACAGAGGGCGAGAAACAGAGGGCGAGAAACAGAGGTGCTGAAACAGAGGGGCTGAAACAGAGGGGCTGAAATAGAGTGGCTGATACAGAGGGCGAGAAACAGAGGGGCTGAAACAGAGGGGCTGAAACAGAGGGGCTGAAACAGATGGGCTGAAACCGAGGGCGAGAAAGAGAGGGGCTGAAACAGAGGGCGAGAAACAGAGGGGTTGAAACAGAGGGCGAGAAACAGAGGGCGAGAAACAGAGGGGCTGAAACAGAATGGCTGAAACAGAGGGAGAGAAATAGAGGGGCTGAAACAGAGGGCGAGAAACAGAGGGGCTGAAACAGAGGGCGAGAAACAGAGGGGCTGAAACAGAGGGGCTGAAACAGAGGGGCTGAAACAGAGGGCGAGAAACAGAGGGGCTGAAACAGAGGGCGAGAAACAGAGGGGCTGAAACAGAGGGCGAGAAACAGAGGGCGAGAAACAGAGGGACTGAATCAGAGGGGCTGAAACAGAGGGGCAGAAACAGAGGGGCTGAAACAGAGGGGCTGATACAGAGGGCGAGAAACAGAGAGGCGGAAACAGAGGGGCTGAAATAGAGTGGCTGATACAGAGGGCGAGAAACAGAGGGGCTGAAACAGAGGACGAGAAACAGAGGGACTGAAACAGAGGGCGAAAAACAGAGGGGCTGAAACAGAGGGGCTGAAACAGAGGGGCTGAAACAGAGGGCGAGAAACAGAGAGGCGGAAACAGAGGGCTAGAAAGAGAGGGGCTGAAACAGAGGGCTTGAAACAGAGGGGCTGATTACAGAGGGCGAGAAACAGAGGGGCTGAAACAGAAGGGCTGAAACAGAGGGGCTGAAACATATGGGCTGAAACCGAGGGCGAGAAAGAGAGGGGCTGAAACAGAGGGCGAGAAACAGAGGGTCTGAAACAGAGGGCGAGAAACAGAGGGCGAGAAACAGAGGGCGAGAAACAGAGGGACTGAAACAGAGGGGCTGAAACAGAGGGGCTGAAACAGAGGGCGAGAAATAGAGGGGCTGAAACAGAGGGCGAGAAACAGAGGGGCTGAAACAGAGGGTGAGAAACAGAGGGGCTGAAACAGAGGGGCTGAAACAGAGGGGCTGAAACAGAAGGCGAGAAACAGAGGGGCTGAAACAGAGAGCGAGAAACAGAGGGGCAGAAACAGAGGGCGAGAAACAGAAGGCGAGAAACAGAGGGACTGAAACAGAGGGGCTGAAACAGAGGGGCTGAAACAGAGGGGCTGAAACAGAGGGGCTGATACAGAGGGCGAGACACAGAGGGGCGGAAACAGAGGGCGAGAAACAGAGGGGCTGAAACAGAGGTGCTGAAACAGAGGGGCTGAAACAGAGGGGCTGAAACAGAGGGCGAGAAACAGAGAGGCTGAAACAGAGGGCGAGAAACAGAGGGGCTGAAACAGAGGGCGAGAAACAGGGGGGCTGAAACAGAGGGCGAGAAACAGAGGGGCTGAAACAGAGGGGCTGAAACAGAGGGGCTGAAACAGAGGGGCTGAAACAGAGGGCGAGAAACAGAGGGGCTGAAACAGAGGGCGAGAAACAGAGGGGCAGAAACAGAGGGCGAGAAACAGAGGGCGAGAAACAGAGGGGCTGAAACAGAGGAGCTGAATCAGAGGGGCTGAAACAGAGGGGCTGAAACAGAGGGCGAGAAACAGAGGGGCTGAAAAAGAGGGCGAGAAACAGAGGGGGAGAAACAGAGGGGCTGAAACAGAGGGACTGAAATAGAGTGGCTGATACAGAGGGCGAGAAACAGAGGGGCTGAAACAGAGGGCGAGAAACAGAGGGACTGAAACAGATGGCGAGAAACAGAGGGGCTGAAACAGAGAGGCTGAAACAGAGGGGCTGAAACAGAGGGCGAGAAACAGAGGGGCTGAAACAGAGGGCGAGAAACAGAGGGACTGAAACAGAGGGCGAGAAACAGAGGGGCTGAAACAGAGGGGCTGAAACAGAGGGCGAGAAACTGAGAGGCGGAAACAGAGGGCGTGAAACAGAGTGGCTGATTACAGAGGGCGAGAAACAGAGGGGCTGAAACAGATGGGCTGAAACCGAGGGGGAGAAAGAGAGGGGCTGAAACAGAGGGCGAGAAACAGAGGGGCTGAAACAGAGGGCGAGAAACAGAGGGCGAGAAACAGAGGCGCTGAAACAGAGGGGCTGAAACAGAGGGGCTGAAACAGAGGGCGAAAAATAGAGGGGCTGAAACAGAGGGCGAGAAACAGAGGGGCTGAAACAGAGGGCGAGAAACAGAGGGGCTAAAACAGAGGGGCTGAAACTGAGGGCGAGAAACAGAGGGACTGAAACAGAGGGCGAAAAACAGAGGGGCTGAAACAGAGGGGCTGAAACAGAGGACGAGAAACAGAGAGGCGGAAACAGAGGGCTAGAAAGAGAGGGGCTGAAACAGAGGGCGTGAAACAGAGGGGCTGATTACAGAGGGCGAGAAACAGAGGGGCTGAAACAGAAGGGCTGAAACAGAGGGGCTGAAACATATGGGCTGAAACCGAGGGCGAGAAAGAGAGGGGCTGAAACAGAGGGCGAGAAACAGAGGGGCTGAAACAGAGGGCGAGAAACAGAGGGCGAGAAACAGAGGGACTGAAACAGAGGGGCTGAAACAGAGGGGCTGAAACAGAGGGGCTGAAACAGAGGGCGAGAAATAGAGGGGCTGAAACAGAGGGCGAGAAACAGAGGGGCTGAAACAGAGGGCGAGAAACAGAGGGCGAGAAACAGAGGGACTGAAACAGAGGGGCTGAAACAGAGGGGCTGAAACAGAGGGGCTGAAACAGAGGGGCTGATACAGAGGGCGAGACACAGAGGGGCTGAAACAGAGGGCGAGAAACAGAGGGGCTGAAACAGAGGTGCTGAAACAGAGGTGCTGAAACAGAGGGGCTGAAACAGAGGGCGAGAAACAGAGAGGCTGAAACAGAGGGCGAGAAACAGAGGGGCTGAAACAGAGGGCGAGAAACAGAGGGACCGAAACAGAGGGCGAGAAACAGAGGGGCTGAAACAGAGGGGCTGAAACAGAGGGGCTGAAACAGAGGGCGAGAAACAGAGGTGCTGAAACAGAGGGCGAGAAACAGAGGGGCTGAAACAGAGGGCGAGAAACAGAGAGGCTGAATCAGAGGGCGAGAAACATAGGGGCTGAAACAGAGGGGCTGAAACAGAGGGGCTGAAACAGAGGGGCTGAAATAGAGTGGCTGATATAGAGGGCGAGAAACAGAGGGGCTGAAACAGAGGGGCTGAAACAGAGGAGCTGAAACAGAGGGCGAGAAACAGAGAGGCTGAAACAGAGGGCGAGAAACAGAGGGGCTGAAACAGAGGGCGAGAAACAGAGAGGCTGAATCAGAGGGCGAGAAACATAGGGGCTGAAACAGAGGGGCTGAAACAGAGGGGCTGAAACAGAGGGGCTGAAATAGAGTGGCTGATATAGAGGGCGAGAAACAGAGTGGCTGAAACAGAGGGCGAGAAACAGAGGGCGAGAAACAGAGGGCAAGAAACAGAGGGCGAGAAACAGAGGGGCTGAAACAGAGGAGCTGAATCAGAGAGGCTGAAACCGAGGGGCTGAAACAGAGGGCGAGAAACAGAGGGGCTGAAAAAGAGGGCGAGAAACAGAGGGGGAGAAACAGAGGGGCTGAAACAGAGGGGCTGAAACAGAGGGGCTGAAATAGAGTGGCTGATACAGAGGGCGAGAAACAGAGGGGCTGAAACAGAGGGCGAGAAACAGAGGGACTGAAACAGAGGGCGAGAAACAGAGGGGCTGAAACAGAGGGGCTGAAACTGAGGGGCTGAAACAGAGGGCGAGAAACAGAGGGGCTGAAACAGAGGGCGAGAAACAGAGGGACCGAAACAGAGGGCGAGAAACAGAGAGGCGGAAACAGAGGGCAAGAAAAAGAGGGGCTGAAACAGAGGGCGTGAAACAGAGGGGCTGATTACAGAGGGCGAGAAACAGAGGGGCTGAAACAGAGGGGCTGAAACAGAGGGGCTGAAACAGATGGGCTGAAACCGAGGGCGAGAAAGAGAGGGGCTGAAACAGAGGGCGAGAAACAGAGGGGCTAAATCAGAGGGGCAGTAACAAAGGGGCTGAAACAGAGCGGCTAAATCAGAGGGGCAGAAACAGAGGGCGAGAAACAGAGGGGCTGAAACAGAGGGCGAGAAACAGTGGGGCTGAAACAGAGGGGCTGAAACAGAGGTGCTGAAACAGAGGGGCTGAAACAGAGGGCGAGAAACAGAGGGGCTTAAACAGAGGGCGAGAAACAGAGGGGCTGAAACAGAGGGCGAGAAACAGAGGGGCAGAAACAGAGGGGCTGAAACAGAAGGGCTGAAACAGAGGGGCTGAAACAGAGGGCGAGAAACAGAGGGGCTGAATCAGAGGGGCTGAATCAGAGGGGCTGAAACAGAGGGGCTGAAACAGAGGGCGAGAAACAGAGGGGCTGAAACAGAGGGGCTGAAACAGAGGGGCTGAAATAGAGGGCGAGAAACAGAGGGGCTGAAACAGAGGGGCTGAAACAGAAGGGCTGAAACAGAGGGGCTGAGTCAGAGGGCGAGAAACAGAGGGGCTGAATCAGAGGGGCTGAATCAGAGGGGCTGAATCAGAGGGGCTGAAACAGAGGGCGAGAAACAGAGTGGCTGAAAAAGAGGGCGAGAAACAGAGGGGGAGAAACAGAGGGGCTGAAACAGAGGGGCTGAAACAGAGGTGCTGAAATAGAGTGGCTGATACAGAGGGCAAGAAACAGAGGGGCTGAAACAGAGGGCGAGAAACAGAGGGACTGAAACAGAGGGCGAGAAACAGAGGGGCTGAAACAGAGGGGCTGAAACAGAGGGGCTGAAACAGAGGGCGAGAAACAGAGAGGCGGAAACAGAGGGCGAGAAACAGAGGGGCTGAAACAGAGGGGCTGAAACAGAGGGGCTGAAACAGATGGGCTGAAACCGAGGGTGAGAAAGAGAGGGGCTGAAACAGAGGGCGAGAAACAGAGGGGCTAAATCAGAGGGGCAGTAACAAAGGGGCTGAAACAGAGCGGCTAAATCAGAGGGGCAGAAACAGAGGGCGAGAAACAGAGGGGCTGAAACAGAGGGCGAGAAACAGTGGGGCTGAAACAGAGGGGCTGAAACAGAGGTGCTGAAACAGAGGGGCTGAAACAGAGGGCGAGAAACAGAGGGGCTTAAACAGAGGGCGAGAAACAGAGGGGCTGAAACAGAAGGGCTGAAACAGAGGGGCTGAAACAGAGGGCGAGAAACAGAGGGGCTGAATCAGAGGGGCTGAATCAGAGGGGCTGAAACAGAGGGGCTGAAACAGAGGGCGAGAAACAGAGGGGCTGAAACAGAGGGCGAGAAACAGAGGGGCTGAAACAGAGGGGCTGAAACAGAGTGGCTGAAATAGAGGGCGAGAAACAGAGGGGCTGAAACAGAGGGGCTGAAACAGAAGGGCTGAAACAGAGGGGCTGAGTCAGAGGGCGAGAAACTGAGGGGCTGAATCAGAGGGGCTGAATCAGAGGGGCTGAAACAGAGGGCGAGAAACAGAGGGGCTGAAAAAGAGGGCGAGAAACAGAGGGGGAGAAACAGAGGGGCTGAAACAGAGGGGCTGAAACAGAGGTGCTGAAATAGAGTGGCTGATACAGAGGGCAAGAAACAGAGGGGCTGAAACAGAGGGCGAGAAACAGAGGGACTGAAACAGAGGGCGAGAAACAGAGGGGCTGAAACAGAGGGGCTGAAACAGAGGGGCTGAAACAGAGGGCGAGAAATAGAGAGGCGGAAACAGAGGGCGAGAAACAGAGGGGCTGAAACAGAGGGCGTCAAACAGAGGGGCTGATTACAGAGGGCGAGAAACAGAGGGGCTGAAACAGAGGGGCTGAAACAGATGGGCTGAAACCGAGGGCGAGAAAGAGAGTGGCTGAAACAGAGGGCGAGAAACAGAGGGGCTGAAACAGAGGGCGAGAAACAGAGGGCGAGAAACAGAGGGACTGAAACAGAGGGGCTGAAACAGAGGGGCTGAAACAGAGGGGCTGAAACAGAGGGCGAGAAACAGAGGGGCTGAAACAGAGGGCGAGAAACAGAGGGGCTGAAACAGAGGGGCTGAAACAGAGGGGCTGAAACAGAACGCGATAAACAGAGGGCCTGAAACAGAGGGCGAGAAACAGAGGGGCTGAAACAGAGGGCGAGAAACAGAGGGCGAGAAACAGAGAGACTGAAACAGAGGGGCTGAAACAGAGGGGCTGAAACAGAGGGGCTGAAACAGATGGGCTGAAACCGATGGCGAGAAAGAGAGGGGCTGAAACAGAGGGGCTAAATCAGAGGGGCAGTAACAAAGGGGCTGAAACAGAGCGGCTAAATCAGAGGTGCAGAAACAGAGGGCGAGAAACAGAGGGGCTGAAACAGAGGGCGAGAAACAGTGGGGCTGAAACAGAGGGGCTGAAACAGAGGTGCTGAAACAGAGGGCGAGAAATAGAGGGCGAGAAACAGAGGGGCTTAAACAGAGGGCGAGAAACAGAGGGGCTGAAACAGAGGGCGAGAAACAGAGGGGCAGAAACAGAGGGGCTGAAACAGAAGGGCTGAAACAGAGGGGCTGAAACAGAGGGCGAGAAACAGTGGGGCTGAATCAGAGGGGCTGAATCAGAGGGGCTGAAACAGAGGGGCTGAAACAGAGGGCGAGAAACAGAGGGGCTGAAACAGAGGGCGAGAAACAGAGGGGCTGAAACAGAGGGGCTGAAACAGAGGGGCTGAAATAGAGGGCGAGAAACAGAGGGGCTGAAACAGAGGGGCTGAAACAGAAGGGCTGAAACAGAGGGGCTGAGTCAGAGGGCGAGAAACTGAGGGGCTGAATCAGAGGGGCTGAATCAGAGGGGCTGAATCAGAGGGGCTGAAACAGAGGGCGAGAAACAGAGGGGCTGAAAAAGAGGGCGAAAAACAGAGGGGGAGAAACAGAGGGGCTGAAACAGAGGGGCTGAAACAGAGGTGCTGAAATAGAGTGGCTGATACAGAGGGCAAGAAACAGAGGGGCTGAAACAGAGGGCGAGAAACAGAGGGACTGAAACAGAGGGCGAGAAACAGAGGGGCTGAAACAGAGGGGCTGAAACAGAGGGGCTGAAACAGAGGGCGAGAAACAGAGAGGCGGAAACAGAGGGCGAGAAACAGAGGGGCTGAAACAGAGGGCGTGAAACAGAGGGGCTGATTACAGAGGGCGAGAAACAGAGGGGCTGAAACAGAGGGGCTGAAACAGATGGGCTGAAACCGAGGGCGAGAAAGAGAGCGGCTGAAACAGAGGGCGAGAAACAGAGGGGCTGGAACAGAGGGCGAGAAACAGAGGGCGAGAAACAGAGCGACTGAAACAGAGGGGCTGAAACTGAGGGGCTGAAACAGAGGGCGAGAAACAGAGGGGCTGAAACAGAGGGCGAGAAACAGAGGGGCTGAAACAGAGGGGCTGAAACAGAGGGGCTGAAACAGAACGCGATAAACAGAGGGCCTGAAACAGAGGGCGAGAAACAGAGGGGCTGAAACAGAGGGCGAGAAACAGAGGGCGAGAAACAGAGGGACTGAAACAGAGGGGCTGAAACAGAGGGGCTGAAACAGAGGGGCTGAAACAGAGGGGCTGATACAGAGGGCGAGAAACAGAGGGGGAGAAACAGAGGGGATGAAACAGAGGTGCTGAAACAGAGGTGCCGAAACAGAGGGGCTGAAACAGAGGGCGAGAAACAGAGAAGCTGAAACAGAGGGCGAGAAACAGAGGGGCTGAAACAGAGGGCGAGAAACAGTGGGGCTGAAACAGAGGGGCTGAAACAGAGGGCGAGAATCAGAGGGGCTGAAACAGAGGGGCTGAATCAGAGGGGCTGAATCAGAGGGCGAGAAACAGAGGGGCTGAAAAAGAGGGGCTGAAACAGAGGGGGAGAAACAGAGGGGCTGAAACAGAGGGGCTGAAACAGAGGGGCTGAAATAGAGTGGCTGATTCAGAGGGGCTGAAACAGAGGGCGAGAAACAGAGGGCGAGAAACAGAGGGACTGAAACAGAGGGCGAGAAACAGAGGGGCTGAAACAGAGGGGCTGAAACAGAGGGGTTGAAACAGAGCGCGAGAAACAGAGAGGCTGAATCAGAGCGGCTGAAACAGAGGGCGAGAAACAGAGGGGCTGAAACAGAGGGCGAGAAACAGAGGGGCTGAAACAGAGGGGCTGAGACAGGGGGCTGAAACAGAGGGCGAGAAACAGAGGGGCTGAAACAGAGGAGCTGAATCAGAGAGGCTGAAACACAGGGGCTGAAACAGAGGGCGAGAAACAGAGGGGCTGAAACAGAGGGCGAGAAACAGAGGGCGAGAAACAGAGGTGCTGAAACAGAGGGGCTGAAACAGAGGGGCTGAAATAGAGTGGCTGATACAGAGGGCGAGAAACAGAGGGGCTGAAACAGAGGGGCTGAAACAGAGGGGCTGAAACAGATGGGCTGAAACCGAGGGCGAGAAAGAGAGGGGCTGAAACAGAGGGCGAGAAACAGAGGGGTTGAAACAGAGGGCGAGAAACAGAGGGCGAGAAACAGAGGGGCTGAAACAGAATGGCTGAAACAGAGGGAGAGAAATAGAGGGGCTGAAACAGAGGGCGAGAAACAGAGGGGCTGAAACAGAGGGCGAGAAACAGAGGGGCTGAAACAGAGGGGCTGAAACAGAGGGGCTGAAACAGAGGGCGAGAAACAGAGGGGCTGAAACAGAGGGCGAGAAACAGAGGGGCTGAAACAGAGGGCGAGAAACAGAGGGCGAGAAACAGAGGGACTGAATCAGAGGGGCTGAAACAGAGGGGCAGAAACAGAGGGGCTGAAACAGAGGGGCTGATACAGAGGGCGAGAAACAGAGAGGCGGAAACAGAGGGGCTGAAATAGAGTGGCTGATACAGAGGGCGAGAAACAGAGGGGCTGAAACAGAGGACGAGAAACAGAGGGACTGAAACAGAGGGCGAAAAACAGAGGGGCTGAAACAGAGGGGCTGAAACAGAGGGGCTGAAACAGAGGGCGAGAAACAGAGAGGCGGAAACAGAGGGCTAGAAAGAGAGGGGCTGAAACAGAGGGCTTGAAACAGAGGGGCTGATTACAGAGGGCGAGAAACAGAGGGGCTGAAACAGAAGGGCTGAAACAGAGGGGCTGAAACATATGGGCTGAAACCGAGGGCGAGAAAGAGAGGGGCTGAAACAGAGGGCGAGAAACAGAGGGGCTGAAACAGAGGGCGAGAAACAGAGGGCGAGAAACAGAGGGCGAGAAACAGAGGGACTGAAACAGAGGGGCTGAAACAGAGGGGCTGAAACAGAGGGCGAGAAATAGAGGGGCTGAAACAGAGGGCGAGAAACAGAGGGGCTGAAACAGAGGGTGAGAAACAGAGGGGCTGAAACAGAGGGGCTGAAACAGAGGGGCTGAAACAGAAGGCGAGAAACAGAGGGGCTGAAACAGAGAGCGAGAAACAGAGGGGCAGAAACAGAGGGCGAGAAACAGAAGGCGAGAAACAGAGGGACTGAAACAGAGGGGCTGAAACAGAGGGGCTGAAACAGAGGGGCTGAAACAGAGGGGCTGATACAGAGGGCGAGACACAGAGGGGCGGAAACAGAGGGCGAGAAACAGAGGGGCTGAAACAGAGGTGCTGAAACAGAGGGGCTGAAACAGAGGGGCTGAAACAGAGGGCGAGAAACAGAGAGGCTGAAACAGAGGGCGAGAAACAGAGGGGCTGAAACAGAGGGCGAGAAACAGGGGGGCTGAAACAGAGGGCGAGAAACAGAGGGGCTGAAACAGAGGGGCTGAAACAGAGGGGCTGAAACAGAGGGGCTGAAACAGAGGGCGAGAAACAGAGGGGCTGAAACAGAGGGCGAGAAACAGAGGGGCAGAAACAGAGGGCGAGAAACAGAGGGCGAGAAACAGAGGGGCTGAAACAGAGGAGCTGAATCAGAGGGGCTGAAACAGAGGGGCTGAAACAGAGGGCGAGAAACAGAGGGGCTGAAAAAGAGGGCGAGAAACAGAGGGGGAGAAACAGAGGGGCTGAAACAGAGGGACTGAAATAGAGTGGCTGATACAGAGGGCGAGAAACAGAGGGGCTGAAACAGAGGGCGAGAAACAGAGGGACTGAAACAGAT
The DNA here is from genome assembly GCF_047496795.1 of Chiloscyllium punctatum. NCBI lineage: Eukaryota > Metazoa > Chordata > Chondrichthyes > Orectolobiformes > Hemiscylliidae > Chiloscyllium > Chiloscyllium punctatum. Next base: position 647,541 of record NW_027309849.1, on the reverse strand, counting down.
GGCGAGAAACAGAGGGGCTGAAACAGAGAGGCTGAAACAGAGGGGCTGAAACAGAGGGCGAGAAACAGAGGGGCTGAAACAGAGGGCGAGAAACAGAGGGACTGAAACAGAGGGCGAGAAACAGAGGGGCTGAAACAGAGGGGCTGAAACAGAGGGCGAGAAACAGAGAGGCGGAAACAGAGGGCGTGAAACAGAGTGGCTGATTACAGAGGGCGAGAAACAGAGGGGCTGAAACAGATGGGCTGAAACCGAGGGGGAGAAAGAGAGGGGCTGAAACAGAGGGCGAGAAACAGAGGGGCTGAAACAGAGGGCGAGAAACAGAGGGCGAGAAACAGAGGCGCTGAAACAGAGGGGCTGAAACAGAGGGGCTGAAACAGAGGGCGAAAAATAGAGGGGCTGAAACAGAGGGCGAGAAACAGAGGGGCTGAAACAGAGGGCGAGAAACAGAGGGGCTAAAACAGAGGGGCTGAAACTGAGGGCGAGAAACAGAGGGACTGAAACAGAGGGCGAAAAACAGAGGGGCTGAAACAGAGGGGCTGAAACAGAGGACGAGAAACAGAGAGGCGGAAACAGAGGGCTAGAAAGAGAGGGGCTGAAACAGAGGGCGTGAAACAGAGGGGCTGATTACAGAGGGCGAGAAACAGAGGGGCTGAAACAGAAGGGCTGAAACAGAGGGGCTGAAACATATGGGCTGAAACCGAGGGCGAGAAAGAGAGGGGCTGAAACAGAGGGCGAGAAACAGAGGGGCTGAAACAGAGGGCGAGAAACAGAGGGCGAGAAACAGAGGGACTGAAACAGAGGGGCTGAAACAGAGGGGCTGAAACAGAGGGGCTGAAACAGAGGGCGAGAAATAGAGGGGCTGAAACAGAGGGCGAGAAACAGAGGGGCTGAAACAGAGGGCGAGAAACAGAGGGCGAGAAACAGAGGGACTGAAACAGAGGGGCTGAAACAGAGGGGCTGAAACAGAGGGGCTGAAACAGAGGGGCTGATACAGAGGGCGAGACACAGAGGGGCTGAAACAGAGGGCGAGAAACAGAGGGGCTGAAACAGAGGTGCTGAAACAGAGGTGCTGAAACAGAGGGGCTGAAACAGAGGGCGAGAAACAGAGAGGCTGAAACAGAGGGCGAGAAACAGAGGGGCTGAAACAGAGGGCGAGAAACAGAGGGACCGAAACAGAGGGCGAGAAACAGAGGGGCTGAAACAGAGGGGCTGAAACAGAGGGGCTGAAACAGAGGGCGAGAAACAGAGGTGCTGAAACAGAGGGCGAGAAACAGAGGGGCTGAAACAGAGGTGCTGAAACAGAGGAGCTGAAACAGAGGGCGAGAAACAGAGAGGCTGAAACAGAGGGCGAGAAACAGAGGGGCTGAAACAGAGGGCGAGAAACAGAGAGGCTGAATCAGAGGGCGAGAAACATAGGGGCTGAAACAGAGGGGCTGAAACAGAGGGGCTGAAACAGAGGGGCTGAAATAGAGTGGCTGATATAGAGGGCGAGAAACAGAGTGGCTGAAACAGAGGGCGAGAAACAGAGGGCGAGAAACAGAGGGCAAGAAACAGAGGGCGAGAAACAGAGGGGCTGAAACAGAGGAGCTGAATCAGAGAGGCTGAAACCGAGGGGCTGAAACAGAGGGCGAGAAACAGAGGGGCTGAAAAAGAGGGCGAGAAACAGAGGGGGAGAAACAGAGGGGCTGAAACAGAGGGGCTGAAACAGAGGGGCTGAAATAGAGTGGCTGATACAGAGGGCGAGAAACAGAGGGGCTGAAACAGAGGGCGAGAAACAGAGGGACTGAAACAGAGGGCGAGAAACAGAGGGGCTGAAACAGAGGGGCTGAAACTGAGGGGCTGAAACAGAGGGCGAGAAACAGAGGGGCTGAAACAGAGGGCGAGAAACAGAGGGACCGAAACAGAGGGCGAGAAACAGAGAGGCGGAAACAGAGGGCAAGAAAAAGAGGGGCTGAAACAGAGGGCGTGAAACAGAGGGGCTGATTACAGAGGGCGAGAAACAGAGGGGCTGAAACAGAGGGGCTGAAACAGAGGGGCTGAAACAGATGGGCTGAAACCGAGGGCGAGAAAGAGAGGGGCTGAAACAGAGGGCGAGAAACAGAGGGGCTAAATCAGAGGGGCAGTAACAAAGGGGCTGAAACAGAGCGGCTAAATCAGAGGGGCAGAAACAGAGGGCGAGAAACAGAGGGGCTGAAACAGAGGGCGAGAAACAGTGGGGCTGAAACAGAGGGGCTGAAACAGAGGTGCTGAAACAGAGGGGCTGAAACAGAGGGCGAGAAACAGAGGGGCTTAAACAGAGGGCGAGAAACAGAGGGGCTGAAACAGAGGGCGAGAAACAGAGGGGCAGAAACAGAGGGGCTGAAACAGAAGGGCTGAAACAGAGGGGCTGAAACAGAGGGCGAGAAACAGAGGGGCTGAATCAGAGGGGCTGAATCAGAGGGGCTGAAACAGAGGGGCTGAAACAGAGGGCGAGAAACAGAGGGGCTGAAACAGAGGGGCTGAAACAGAGGGGCTGAAATAGAGGGCGAGAAACAGAGGGGCTGAAACAGAGGGGCTGAAACAGAAGGGCTGAAACAGAGGGGCTGAGTCAGAGGGCGAGAAACAGAGGGGCTGAATCAGAGGGGCTGAATCAGAGGGGCTGAATCAGAGGGGCTGAAACAGAGGGCGAGAAACAGAGTGGCTGAAAAAGAGGGCGAGAAACAGAGGGGGAGAAACAGAGGGGCTGAAACAGAGGGGCTGAAACAGAGGTGCTGAAATAGAGTGGCTGATACAGAGGGCAAGAAACAGAGGGGCTGAAACAGAGGGCGAGAAACAGAGGGACTGAAACAGAGGGCGAGAAACAGAGGGGCTGAAACAGAGGGGCTGAAACAGAGGGGCTGAAACAGAGGGCGAGAAACAGAGAGGCGGAAACAGAGGGCGAGAAACAGAGGGGCTGAAACAGAGGGGCTGAAACAGAGGGGCTGAAACAGATGGGCTGAAACCGAGGGCGAGAAAGAGAGGGGCTGAAACAGAGGGCGAGAAACAGAGGGGCTAAATCAGAGGGGCAGTAACAAAGGGGCTGAAACAGAGCGGCTAAATCAGAGGGGCAGAAACAGAGGGCGAGAAACAGAGGGGCTGAAACAGAGGGCGAGAAACAGTGGGGCTGAAACAGAGGGGCTGAAACAGAGGTGCTGAAACAGAGGGGCTGAAACAGAGGGCGAGAAACAGAGGGGCTTAAACAGAGGGCGAGAAACAGAGGGGCTGAAACAGAAGGGCTGAAACAGAGGGGCTGAAACAGAGGGCGAGAAACAGAGGGGCTGAATCAGAGGGGCTGAATCAGAGGGGCTGAAACAGAGGGGCTGAAACAGAGGGCGAGAAACAGAGGGGCTGAAACAGAGGGCGAGAAACAGAGGGGCTGAAACAGAGGGGCTGAAACAGAGGGGCTGAAATAGAGGGTGAGAAACAGAGGGGCTGAAACAGAGGGGCTGAAACAGAAGGGCTGAAACAGAGGGGCTGAGTCAGAGGGCGAGAAACTGAGGGGCTGAATCAGAGGGGCTGAATCAGAGGGGCTGAAACAGAGGGCGAGAAACAGAGGGGCTGAAAAAGAGGGCGAGAAACAGAGGGGGAGAAACAGAGGGGCTGAAACAGAGGGGCTGAAACAGAGGTGCTGAAATAGAGTGGCTGATACAGAGGGCAAGAAACAGAGGGGCTGAAACAGAGGGCGAGAAACAGAGGGACTGAAACAGAGGGCGAGAAACAGAGGGGCTGAAACAGAGGGGCTGAAACAGAGGGGCTGAAACAGAGGGCGAGAAATAGAGAGGCGGAAACAGAGGGCGAGAAACAGAGGGGCTGAAACAGAGGGCGTCAAACAGAGGGGCTGATTACAGAGGGCGAGAAACAGAGGGGCTGAAACAGAGGGGCTGAAACAGATGGGCTGAAACCGAGGGCGAGAAAGAGAGTGGCTGAAACAGAGGGCGAGAAACAGAGGGGCTGAAACAGAGGGCGAGAAACAGAGGGCGAGAAACAGAGGGACTGAAACAGAGGGGCTGAAACAGAGGGGCTGAAACAGAGGGGCTGAAACAGAGGGCGAGAAACAGAGGGGCTGAAACAGAGGGCGAGAAACAGAGGGGCTGAAACAGAGGGGCTGAAACAGAGGGGCTGAAACAGAACGCGATAAACAGAGGGCCTGAAACAGAGGGCGAGAAACAGAGGGGCTGAAACAGAGGGCGAGAAACAGAGGGCGAGAAACAGAGAGACTGAAACAGAGGGGCTGAAACAGAGGGGCTGAAACAGAGGGGCTGAAACAGAGGGGCTGATACAGAGGGCGAGAAACAGAGGGGGAGAAACAGAGGGGCTGAAACAGAGGTGCTGAAACAGAGGTGCCGAAACAGAGGGGCTGAAACAGAGGGCGAGAAACAGAGAGGCTGAAACAGAGGGCGAGAAACAGAGGGCGAGAAACAGTGGGGCTGAAACAGAGGGGCTGAAACAGAGGGCGAGAATCAGAGGGGCTGAAACAGAGGGGCTGAAACAGAGGGGCTGAAACAGACGGGCTGAAACAAATGGGCTGAAACAGAGGGGCTGAAACAGAGAGCGAGAAACAGAGGGGCTGAAACAGAGGGGCTGAAACAGAGGGGCTGAAACAGAGAGACTGAAACAGAGGGGCTGAAACAGAGGGGCTGAAACAGAGGTGCTGAAACAGAGGGGCTGAAACAGAGGGGCTGAAACAGAGGGCGAGAAACAGAGAGGCTGAAACAGAGGGCGAGAAACAGGGGGGCTGAAACAGAGGGCGAGAAACAGAGGGGCTGAAACAGAGGGGCTGAAACAGAGGGGCTGAAACAGAGGGGCTGAAACAGAGGGCGAGAAACAGAGGGGCTGAAACAGAGGGCGAGAAACAGAGGGGCAGAAACAGAGGGCGAGAAACAGAGGGCGAGAAACAGAGGGGCTGAAACAGAGGAGCTGAATCAGAGGGGCTGAAACAGAGGGGCTGAAACAGAGGGCGAGAAACAGAGGGGCTGAAAAAGAGGGCGAGAAACAGAGGGGGAGAAACAGAGGGGCTGAAACAGAGGGACTGAAATAGAGTGGCTGATACAGAGGGCGAGAAACAGAGGGGCTGAAACAGAGGGCGAGAAACAGAGGGACTGAAACAGATGGCGAGAAACAGAGGGGCTGAAACAGAGAGGCTGAAACAGAGGGGCTGAAACAGAGGGCGAGAAACAGAGGGGCTGAAACAGAGGGCGAGAAACAGAGGGACTGAAACAGAGGGCGAGAAACAGAGGGGCTGAAACAGAGGGGCTGAAACAGAGGGCGAGAAACAGAGAGGCGGAAACAGAGGGCGTGAAACAGAGTGGCTGATTACAGAGGGCGAGAAACAGAGGGGCTGAAACAGATGGGCTGAAACCGAGGGGGAGAAAGAGAGGGGCTGAAACAGAGGGCGAGAAACAGAGGGGCTGAAACAGAGGGCGAGAAACAGAGGGCGAGAAACAGAGGCGCTGAAACAGCGGGGCTGAAACAGAGGGGCTGAAACAGAGGGCGAAAAATAGAGGGGCTGAAACAGAGGGCGAGAAACAGAGGGGCTGAAACAGAGGGCGAGAAACAGAGGGGCTAAAACAGAGGGGCTGAAACTGAGGGCGAGAAACAGAGGGACTGAAACAGAGGGCGAAAAACAGAGGGGCTGAAACAGAGGGGCTGAAACAGAGGACGAGAAACAGAGAGGCGGAAACAGAGGGCTAGAAAGAGAGGGGCTGAAACAGAGGGCGTGAAACAGAGGGGCTGATTACAGAGGGCGAGAAACAGAGGGGCTGAAACAGAAGGGCTGAAACAGAGGGGCTGAAACATATGGGCTGAAACCGAGGGCGAGAAAGAGAGGGGCTGAAACAGAGGGCGAGAAACAGAGGGGCTGAAACAGAGGGCGAGAAACAGAGGGCGAGAAACAGAGGGACTGAAACAGAGGGGCTGAAACAGAGGGGCTGAAACAGAGGGGCTGAAACAGAGGGCGAGAAATAGAGGGGCTGAAACAGAGGGCGAGAAACAGAGGGGCTGAAACAGAGGGCGAGAAACAGAGGGCGAGAAACAGAGGGACTGAAACAGAGGGGCTGATACAGAGGGCGAGACACAGAGGGGCTGAAACAGAGGGCGAGAAACAGAGGGGCTGAAACAGAGGTGCTGAAACAGAGGTGCTGAAACAGAGGGGCTGAAACAGAGGGCGAGAAACAGAGAGGCTGAAACAGAGGGCGAGAAACAGAGGGGCTGAAACAGAGGGCGAGAAACAGAGGGACCGAAACAGAGGGCGAGAAACAGAGGGGCTGAAACAGAGGGGCTGAAACAGAGGGGCTGAAACAGAGGGCGAGAAACAGAGGTGCTGAAACAGAGGGCGAGAAACAGAGGGGCTGAAACAGAGGTGCTGAAACAGAGGTGCTGAAACAGAGGAGCTGAAACAGAGGGCGAGAAACAGAGAGGCTGAAACAGAGGGCGAGAAACAGAGGGGCTGAAACAGAGGGCGAGAAACAGAGAGGCTGAATCAGAGGGCGAGAAACATAGGGGCTGAAACAGAGGGGCTGAAACAGAGGGGCTGAAACAGAGGGGCTGAAATAGAGTGGCTGATACAGAGGGCGAGAAACAGAGTGGCTGAAACAGAGGGCGAGAAACAGAGGGCGAGAAACAGAGGGCAAGAAACAGAGGGCGAGAAACAGAGGGGCTGAAACAGAGGAGCTGAATCAGAGAGGCTGAAACCGAGGGGCTGAAACAGAGGGCGAGAAACAGAGGGGCTGAAAAAGAGGGCGAGAAACAGAGGGGGAGAAACAGAGGGGCTGAAACAGAGGGGCTGAAACAGAGGGGCTGAAATAGAGTGGCTGATACAGAGGGCGAGAAACAGAGGGGCTGAAACAGAGGGCGAGAAACAGAGGGACTGAAACAGAGGGCGAGAAACAGAGGGGCTGAAACAGAGGGGCTGAAACTGAGGGGCTGAAACAGAGGGCGAGAAACAGAGGGGCTGAAACAGAGGGCGAGAAACAGAGGGACCGAAACAGAGGGCGAGAAACAGAGAGGCGGAAACAGAGGGCAAGAAAAAGAGGGGCTGAAACAGAGGGCGTGAAACAGAGGGGCTGATTACAGAGGGCGAGAAACAGAGGGGCTGAAACAGAGGGGCTGAAACAGAGGGGCTGAAACAGATGGGCTGAAACCGAGGGCGAGAAAGAGAGGGGCTGAAACAGAGGGCGAGAAACAGAGGGGCTAAATCAGAGGGGCAGTAACAAAGGGGCTGAAACAGAGCGGCTAAATCAGAGGGGCAGAAACAGAGGGCGAGAAACAGAGGGGCTGAAACAGAGGGCGAGAAACAGTGGGGCTGAAACAGAGGGGCTGAAACAGAGGTGCTGAAACAGAGGGGCTGAAACAGAGGGCGAGAAACAGAGGGGCTTAAACAGAGGGCGAGAAACAGAGGGGCTGAAACAGAGGGCGAGAAACAGAGGGGCAGAAACAGAGGGGCTGAAACAGAAGGGCTGAAACAGAGGGGCTGAAACAGAGGGCGAGAAACAGAGGGGCTGAATCAGAGGGGCTGAATCAGAGGGGCTGAAACAGAGGGGCTGAAACAGAGGGCGAGAAACAGAGGGGCTGAAACAGAGGGGCTGAAACAGAGGGGCTGAAATAGAGGGCGAGAAACAGAGGGGCTGAAACAGAGGGGCTGAAACAGAAGGGCTGAAACAGAGGGGCTGAGTCAGAGGGCGAGAAACAGAGGGGCTGAATCAGAGGGGCTGAATCAGAGGGGCTGAATCAGAGGGGCTGAAACAGAGGGCGAGAAACAGAGTGGCTGAAAAAGAGGGCGAGAAACAGAGGGGGAGAAACAGAGGGGCTGAAACAGAGGGGCTGAAACAGAGGTGCTGAAATAGAGTGGCTGATACAGAGGGCAAGAAACAGAGGGGCTGAAACAGAGGGCGAGAAACAGAGGGACTGAAACAGAGGGCGAGAAACAGAGGGGCTGAAACAGAGGGGCTGAAACAGAGGGGCTGAAACAGAGGGCGAGAAACAGAGAGGCGGAAACAGAGGGCGAGAAACAGAGGGGCTGAAACAGAGGGGCTGAAACAGAGGGGCTGAAACAGATGGGCTGAAACCGAGGGCGAGAAAGAGAGGGGCTGAAACAGAGGGCGAGAAACAGAGGGGCTAAATCAGAGGGGCAGTAACAAAGGGGCTGAAACAGAGCGGCTAAATCAGAGGGGCAGAAACAGAGGGCGAGAAACAGAGGGGCTGAAACAGAGGGCGAGAAACAGTGGGGCTGAAACAGAGGGGCTGAAACAGAGGTGCTGAAACAGAGGGGCTGAAACAGAGGGCGAGAAACAGAGGGGCTTAAACAGAGGGCGAGAAACAGAGGGGCTGAAACAGAAGGGCTGAAACAGAGGGGCTGAAACAGAGGGCGAGAAACAGAGGGGCTGAATCAGAGGGGCTGAATCAGAGGGGCTGAAACAGAGGGGCTGAAACAGAGGGCGAGAAACAGAGGGGCTGAAACAGAGGGCGAGAAACAGAGGGGCTGAAACAGAGGGGCTGAAACAGAGGGGCTGAAATAGAGGGCGAGAAACAGAGGGGCTGAAACAGAGGGGCTGAAACAGAAGGGCTGAAACAGAGGGGCTGAGTCAGAGGGCGAGAAACTGAGGGGCTGAATCAGAGGGGCTGAATCAGAGGGGCTGAAACAGAGGGCGAGAAACAGAGGGGCTGAAAAAGTGGGCGAGAAACAGAGGGGGAGAAACAGAGGGGCTGAAACAGAGGGGCTGAAACAGAGGTGCTGAAATAGAGTGGCTGATACAGAGGGCAAGAAACAGAGGGGCTGAAACAGAGGGCGAGAAACAGAGGGACTGAAACAGAAGGCGAGAAACAGAGGGCGAGAAACAGAGGGGCTGAAACAGAGGGGCTGAAACAGAGGGCGAGAAATAGAGAGGCGGAAACAGAGGGCGAGAAACAGAGGGGCTGAAACAGAGGGCGTCAAACAGAGGGGCTGATTACAGAGGGCGAGAAACAGAGGGGCTGAAACAGAGGGGCTGAAACAGATGGGCTGAAACCGAGGGCGAGAAAGAGAGTGGCTGAAACAGAGGGCGAGAAACAGAGGGGCTGAAACAGAGGGCGAGAAACAGAGGGCGAGAAACAGAGGGACTGAAACAGAGGGGCTGAAACAGAGGGGCTGAAACAGAGGGGCTGAAACAGAGGGCGAGAAACAGAGGGGCTGAAACAGAGGGCGAGAAACAGAGGGGCTGAAACAGAGGGGCTGAAACAGAGGGGCTGAAACAGAACGCGATAAACAGAGGGCCTGAAACAGAGGGCGAGAAACAGAGGGGCTGAAACAGAGGGCGAGAAACAGAGGGCGAGAAACAGAGAGACTGAAACAGAGGGGCTGAAACAGAGGGGCTGAAACAGAGGGGCTGAAACAGAGGGGCTGATACAGAGGGCGAGAAACAGAGGGGGAGAAACAGAGGGGCTGAAACAGAGGTGCTGAAACAGAGGTGCCGAAACAGAGGGGCTGAAACAGAGGGCGAGAAACAGAGAGGCTGAAACAGAGGGCGAGAAACAGAGGGCGAGAAACAGTGGGGCTGAAACAGAGGGGCTGAAACAGAGGGCGAGAATCAGAGGGGCTGAAACAGAGGGGCTGAATCAGAGGGGCTGATTCAGAGGGCGAGAAACAGAGGGGCTGAAAAAGAGGGGCTGAAACAGAGGGGGAGAAACAGAGGGGCTGAAATAGAGTGGCTGATTCAGAGGGGCTGAAACAGAGGGCGAGAAACAGAGGGCGAGAAACAGAGGGACTGAAACAGAGGGCGAGAAACAGAGGGGCTGAAACAGAGGGGCTGAAACAGAGGGGTTGAAACACAGCGCGAGAAACAGAGAGGCTGAATCAGAGCGGCTGAAACAGAGGGCGAGAAACAGAGGGGCTGAAACAGAGGGCGAGAAACAGAGGGGCTGAAACAGAGGGGCTGAGACAGGGGGCTGAAACAGAGGGCGAGAAACAGAGGGGCTGAAACAGAGGGCGAGAAACAGAGGGGCTGAAACAGAGGGGCTGAGACAGGGGGCTGAAACAGAGGGCGAGAAACAGAGGGGCTGAAACAGAGGAGCTGAATCAGAGAGGCTGAAACACAGGGGCTGAAACAGAGGGCGAGAAACAGAGGGGCTGAAACAGAGGGCGAGAAACAGAGGGCGAGAAACAGAGGTGCTGAAACAGAGGGGCTGAAACAGAGGGGCTGAAATAGAGTGGCTGATACAGAGGGCGAGAAACAGAGGGGCTGAAACAGAGGGGCTGAAACAGAGGGGCTGAAACAGATGGGCTGAAACCGAGGGCGAGAAAGAGAGGGGCTGAAACAGAGGGCGAGAAACAGAGGGGTTGAAACAGAGGGCGAGAAACAGAGGGCGAGAAACAGAGGGGCTGAAACAGAATGGCTGAAACAGAGGGAGAGAAATAGAGGGGCTGAAACAGAGGGCGAGAAACAGAGGGGCTGAAACAGAGGGCGAGAAACAGAGGGGCTGAAACAGAGGGGCTGAAACAGAGGGGCTGAAACAGAGGGGCTGAAACAGAGGGCGAGAAACAGAGGGGCTGAAACAGAGGGCGAGAAACAGAGGGGCTGAAACAGAGGGCGAGAAACAGAGGGCGAGAAACAGAGGGACTGAATCAGAGGGGCTGAAACAGAGGGGCTGAAACAGAGGGGCTGAAACAGAGGGGCTGATACAGAGGGCGAGAAACAGAGAGGCGGAAACAGAGGGGCTGAAATAGAGTGGCTGATACAGAGGGCGAGAAACAGAGGGGCTGAAACAGAGGGCGAGAAACAGAGGGACTGAAACAGAGGGCGAAAAACAGAGGGGCTGAAACAGAGGGGCTGAAACAGAGGGGCTGAAACAGAGGGCGAGAAACAGAGAGGCGGAAACAGAGGGCTAGAAAGAGAGGGGCTGAAACAGAGGGCGTGAAACAGAGGGGCTGATTACAGAGGGCGAGAAACAGAGGGGCTGAAACAGAAGGGCTGAAACAGAGGGGCTGAAACATATGGGCTGAAACCGAGGGCGAGAAAGAGAGGGGCTGAAACAGAGGGCGAGAAACAGAGAGGCTGAAACAGAGGGCGAGAAACATAGGGCGAGAAACAGTGGGGCTGAAACAGAGGGGCTGAAACAGAGGGCGAGAATCAGAGGGGCTGAAACAGAGGGGCTGAATCAGAGGGGCTGATTCAGAGGGCGAGAAACAGAGGGGCTGAAAAAGAGGGGCTGAAACAGAGGGGGAGAAACAGAGGGGCTGAAACAGAGGGGCTGAAACAGAGGGGCTGAAATAGAGTGGCTGATTCAGAGGGGCTGAAACAGAGGGCGAGAAACAGAGTGCGAGAAACAGAGGGACTGAAACAGAGGGCGAGCAACAGAGGGGCTGAAACAGAGGGGCTGAAACAGAGGGGTTGAAACACAGCGCGAGAAACAGAGAGGCTGAATCAGAGCGGCTGAAACAGAGGGCGAGAAACAGAGGGGCTGAAACAGAGGGCGAGAAACAGAGGGGCTGAAACAGAGGGGCTGAGACAGGGGGCTGAAACAGAGGGCGAGAAACAGAGGGGCTGAAACAGAGGGCGAGAAACAGAGGGGCTGAAACAGAGGGGCTGAGACAGGGGGCTGAAACAGAGGGCGAGAAACAGAGGGGCTGAAACAGAGGAGCTGAATCAGAGAGGCTGAAACACAGGGGCTGAAACAGAGGGCGAGAAACAGAGGGGCTGAAACAGAGGGCGAGAAACAGAGGGCGAGAAACAGAGGTGCTGAAACAGAGGGGCTGAAACAGAGGGGCTGAAATAGAGTGGCTGATACAGAGGGCGAGAAACAGAGGGGCTGAAACAGAGGGGCTGAAACAGAGGGGCTGAAACAGATGGGCTGAAACCGAGGGCGAGAAAGAGAGGGGCTGAAACAGAGGGCGAGAAACAGAGGGGTTGAAACAGAGGGCGAGAAACAGAGGGCGAGAAACAGAGGGGCTGAAACAGAATGGCTGAAACAGAGGGAGAGAAATAGAGGGGCTGAAACAGAGGGCAAGAAACAGAGGGGCTGAAACAGAGGGCGAGAAACAGAGGGGCTGAAACAGAGGGGCTGAAACAGAGGGGCTGAAACAGAGGGGCTGAAACAGAGGGCGAGAAACAGAGGGGCTGAAACAGAGGGCGAGAAACAGAGGGGCTGAAACAGAGGGCGAGAAACAGAGGGCGAGAAACAGAGGGACTGAATCAGACGGGCTGAAACAGAGGGGCTGAAACAGAGGGGCTGAAACAGAGGGGCTGATACAGAGGGCGAGAAACAGAGAGGCGGAAACAGAGGGGCTGAAATAGAGTGGCTGATACAGAGGGCGAGAAACAGAGGGGCTGAAACAGAGGGCGAGAAACAGAGGGACTGAAACAGAGGGCGAAAAACAGAGGGGCTGAAACAGAGGGGCTGAAACAGAGGGCGAGAAACAGAGAGGCGGAAACAGAGGGCTAGAAAGAGAGGGGCTGAAACAGAGGGCGTGAAACAGAGGGGCTGATTACAGAGGGCGAGAAACAGAGGGGCTGAAACAGAAGGGCTGAAACAGAGGGGCTGAAACATATGGGCTGAAACCGAGGGCGAGAAAGAGAGGGGCTGAAACAGAGGGCGAGAAACAGAGGGGCTGAAACAGAGGGCGAGAAACAGAGGGCGAGAAACAGAGGGCGAGAAACAGAGGGACTGAAACAGAGGGGCTGAAACAGAGGGGCTTAAACAGAGGGCGAGAAATAGAGGGGCTGAAACAGAGGGCGAGAAACAGAGGGGCTGAAACAGAGGGTGAGAAACAGAGGGGCTGAAACAGAGGGGCTGAAACAGAGGGGCTGAAACAGAACGCGAGAAACAGAGGGGCTGAAACAGAGAGCGAGAAACAGAGGGGCAGAAACAGAGGGCGAGAAACAGAAGGCGAGAAACAGAGGGCGAGAAACAGAGGGGCTGAAACAGAGGTGCTGAAACAGAGGTGCTGAAACAGAGGGGCTGATACAGAGGGCGAGACACAGAGGGGCGGAAACAGAGAGCGAGAAACAGAGGGGCTGAAACAGAGGTGCTGAAACAGAGGGCGAGAAACAGAGGCGCTGAAACAGAGGGGCTGAAACAGAGGGGCTGAAACAGAGGGCGAAAAATAGAGGGGCTGAAACAGAGGGCGAGAAACAGAGGGGCTGAAACAGAGGGCGAGAAACAGAGGGGCTAAAACAGAGGGGCTGAAACTGAGGGCGAGAAACAGAGGGACTGAAACAGAGGGCGAAAAACAGAGGGGCTGAAACAGAGGGCCTGAAACAGAGGACGAGAAACAGAGAGGCGGAAACAGAGGGCTAGAAAGAGAGGGGCTGAAACAGAGGGCGTGAAACAGAGGGGCTGATTACAGAGGGCGAGAAACAGAGGGGCTGAAACAGAAGGGCTGAAACAGAGGGGCTGAAACATATGGGCTGAAACCGAGGGCGAGAAAGAGAGGGGCTGAAACAGAGGGCGAGAAACAGAGGGGCTGAAACAGAGGGCGAGAAACAGAGGGCGAGAAACAGAGGGACTGAAACAGAGGGGCTGAAACAGAGGGGCTGAAACAGAGGGGCTGAAACAGAGGGCGAGAAATAGAGGGGCTGAAACAGAGGGCGAGAAACAGAGGGGCTGAAACAGAGGGCGAGAAACAGAGGGCGAGAAACAGAGGGACTGAAACAGAGGGGCTGAAACAGAGGGGCTGAAACAGAGGGGCTGAAACAGAGGGGCTGATACAGAGGGCGAGACACAGAGGGGCTGAAACAGAGGGCGAGAAACAGAGGGGCTGAAACAGAGGTGCTGAAACAGAGGTGCTGAAACAGAGGGGCTGAAACAGAGGGCGAGAAACAGAGAGGCTGAAACAGAGGGCGAGAAACAGAGGGGCTGAAACAGAGGGCGAGAAACAGAGGGACCGAAACAGAGGGCGAGAAACAGAGGGGCTGAAACAGAGGGGCTGAAACAGAGGGGCTGAAACAGAGGGCGAGAAACAGAGGTGCTGAAACAGAGGGCGAGAAACAGAGGGGCTGAAACAGAGGTGCTGAAACAGAGGAGCTGAAACAGAGGGCGAGAAACAGAGAGGCTGAAACAGAGGGCGAGAAACAGAGGGGCTGAAACAGAGGGCGAGAAACAGAGAGGCTGAATCAGAGGGCGAGAAACATAGGGGCTGAAACAGAGGGGCTGAAACAGAGGGGCTGAAACAGAGGGGCTGAAATAGAGTGGCTGATACAGAGGGCGAGAAACAGAGTGGCTGAAACAGAGGGCGAGAAACAGAGGGCGAGAAACAGAGGGCAAGAAACAGAGGGCGAGAAACAGAGGGGCTGAAACAGAGGAGCTGAATCAGAGAGGCTGAAACCGAGGGGCTGAAACAGAGGGCGAGAAACAGAGGGGCTGAAAAAGAGGGCGAGAAACAGAGGGGGAGAAACAGAGGGGCTGAAACAGAGGGGCTGAAACAGAGGGGCTGAAATAGAGTGGCTGATACAGAGGGCGAGAAACAGAGGGGCTGAAACAGAGGGCGAGAAACAGAGGGACTGAAACAGAGGGCGAGAAACAGAGGGGCTGAAACAGAGGGGCTGAAACTGAGGGGCTGAAACAGAGGGCGAGAAACAGAGGGGCTGAAACAGAGGGCGAGAAACAGAGGGACCGAAACAGAGGGCGAGAAACAGAGAGGCGGAAACAGAGGGCAAGAAAAAGAGGGGCTGAAACAGAGGGCGTGAAACAGAGGGGCTGATTACAGAGGGCGAGAAACAGAGGGGCTGAAACAGAGGGGCTGAAACAGAGGGGCTGAAACAGATGGGCTGAAACCGAGGGCGAGAAAGAGAGGGGCTGAAACAGAGGGCGAGAAACAGAGGGGCTAAATCAGAGGGGCAGTAACAAAGGGGCTGAAACAGAGCGGCTAAATCAGAGGGGCAGAAACAGAGGGCGAGAAACAGAGGGGCTGAAACAGAGGGCGAGAAACAGTGGGGCTGAAACAGAGGGGCTGAAACAGAGGTGCTGAAACAGAGGGGCTGAAACAGAGGGCGAGAAACAGAGGGGCTTAAACAGAGGGCGAGAAACAGAGGGGCTGAAACAGAGGGCGAGAAACAGAGGGGCAGAAACAGAGGGGCTGAAACAGAAGGGCTGAAACAGAGGGGCTGAAACAGAGGGCGAGAAACAGAGGGGCTGAATCAGAGGGGCTGAATCAGAGGGGCTGAAACAGAGGGGCTGAAACAGAGGGCGAGAAACAGAGGGGCTGAAACAGAGGGGCTGAAACAGAGGGGCTGAAATAGAGGGCGAGAAACAGAGGGGCTGAAACAGAGGGGCTGAAACAGAAGGGCTGAAACAGAGGGGCTGAGTCAGAGGGCGAGAAACAGAGGGGCTGAATCAGAGGGGCTGAATCAGAGGGGCTGAATCAGAGGGGCTGAAACAGAGGGCGAGAAACAGAGTGGCTGAAAAAGAGGGCGAGAAACAGAGGGGGAGAAACAGAGGGGCTGAAACAGAGGGGCTGAAACAGAGGTGCTGAAATAGAGTGGCTGATACAGAGGGCAAGAAACAGAGGGGCTGAAACAGAGGGCGAGAAACAGAGGGACTGAAACAGAGGGCGAGAAACAGAGGGGCTGAAACAGAGGGGCTGAAACAGAGGGGCTGAAACAGAGGGCGAGAAACAGAGAGGCGGAAACAGAGGGCGAGAAACAGAGGGGCTGAAACAGAGGGGCTGAAACAGAGGGGCTGAAACAGATGGGCTGAAACCGAGGGCGAGAAAGAGAGGGGCTGAAACAGAGGGCGAGAAACAGAGGGGCTAAATCAGAGGGGCAGTAACAAAGGGGCTGAAACAGAGCGGCTAAATCAGAGGGGCAGAAACAGAGGGCGAGAAACAGAGGGGCTGAAACAGAGGGCGAGAAACAGTGGGGCTGAAACAGAGGGGCTGAAACAGAGGTGCTGAAACAGAGGGGCTGAAACAGAGGGCGAGAAACAGAGGGGCTTAAACAGAGGGCGAGAAACAGAGGGGCTGAAACAGAAGGGCTGAAACAGAGGGGCTGAAACAGAGGGCGAGAAACAGAGGGGCTGAATCAGAGGGGCTGAATCAGAGGGGCTGAAACAGAGGGGCTGAAACAGAGGGCGAGAAACAGAGGGGCTGAAACAGAGGGCGAGAAACAGAGGGGCTGAAACAGAGGGGCTGAAACAGAGGGGCTGAAATAGAGGGCGAGAAACAGAGGGGCTGAAACAGAGGGGCTGAAACAGAAGGGCTGAAACAGAGGGGCTGAGTCAGAGGGCGAGAAACTGAGGGGCTGAATCAGAGGGGCTGAATCAGAGGGGCTGAAACAGAGGGCGAGAAACAGAGGGGCTGAAAAAGAGGGCGAGAAACAGAGGGGGAGAAACAGAGGGGCTGAAACAGAGGGGCTGAAACAGAGGTGCTGAAATAGAGTGGCTGATACAGAGGGCAAGAAACAGAGGGGCTGAAACAGAGGGCGAGAAACAGAGGGACTGAAACAGAGGGCGAGAAACAGAGGGGCTGAAACAGAGGGGCTGAAACAGAGGGGCTGAAACAGAGGGCGAGAAATAGAGAGGCGGAAACAGAGGGCGAGAAACAGAGGGGCTGAAACAGAGGGCGTCAAACAGAGGGGCTGATTACAGAGGGCGAGAAACAGAGGGGCTGAAACAGAGGGGCTGAAACAGATGGGCTGAAACCGAGGGCGAGAAAGAGAGTGGCTGAAACAGAGGGCGAGAAACAGAGGGGCTGAAACAGAGGGCGAGAAACAGAGGGCGAGAAACAGAGGGACTGAAACAGAGGGGCTGAAACAGAGGGGCTGAAACAGAGGGGCTGAAACAGAGGGCGAGAAACAGAGGGGCTGAAACAGAGGGCGAGAAACAGAGGGGCTGAAACAGAGGGGCTGAAACAGAGGGGCTGAAACAGAACGCGATAAACAGAGGGCCTGAAACAGAGGGCGAGAAACAGAGGGGCTGAAACAGAGGGCGAGAAACAGAGGGCGAGAAACAGAGAGACTGAAACAGAGGGGCTGAAACAGAGGGGCTGAAACAGAGGGGCTGAAACAGAGGGGCTGATACAGAGGGCGAGAAACAGAGGGGGAGAAACAGAGGGGCTGAAACAGAGGTGCTGAAACAGAGGTGCCGAAACAGAGGGGCTGAAACAGAGGGCGAGAAACAGAGAGGCTGAAACAGAGGGCGAGAAACAGAGGGCGAGAAACAGTGGGGCTGAAACAGAGGGGCTGAAACAGAGGGCGAGAATCAGAGGGGCTGAAACAGAGGGGCTGAAACAGAGGGGCTGAAACAGACGGGCTGAAACAAATGGGCTGAAACAGAGGGGCTGAAACAGAGAGCGAGAAACAGAGGGGCTGAAACAGAGGGGCTGAAACAGAGGGGCTGAAACAGAGAGACTGAAACAGAGGGGCTGAAACAGAGGGGCTGAAACAGAGGTGCTGAAACAGAGGGGCTGAAACAGAGGGGCTGAAACAGAGGGCGAGAAACAGAGAGGCTGAAACAGAGGGCGAGAAACAGAGGGGCTGAAACAGAGGGCGAGAAACAGGGGGGCTGAAACAGAGGGCGAGAAACAGAGGGGCTGAAACAGAGGGGCTGAAACAGAGGGGCTGAAACAGAGGGGCTGAAACAGAGGGCGAGAAACAGAGGGGCTGAAACAGAGGGCGAGAAACAGAGGGGCAGAAACAGAGGGCGAGAAACAGAGGGCGAGAAACAGAGGGGCTGAAACAGAGGAGCTGAATCAGAGGGGCTGAAACAGAGGGGCTGAAACAGAGGGCGAGAAACAGAGGGGCTGAAAAAGAGGGCGAGAAACAGAGGGGGAGAAACAGAGGGGCTGAAACAGAGGGACTGAAATAGAGTGGCTGATACAGAGGGCGAGAAACAGAGGGGCTGAAACAGAGGGCGAGAAACAGAGGGACTGAAACAGATGGCGAGAAACAGAGGGGCTGAAACAGAGAGGCTGAAACAGAGGGGCTGAAACAGAGGGCGAGAAACAGAGGGGCTGAAACAGAGGGCGAGAAACAGAGGGACTGAAACAGAGGGCGAGAAACAGAGGGGCTGAAACAGAGGGGCTGAAACAGAGGGCGAGAAACAGAGAGGCGGAAACAGAGGGCGTGAAACAGAGTGGCTGATTACAGAGGGCGAGAAACAGAGGGGCTGAAACAGATGGGCTGAAACCGAGGGGGAGAAAGAGAGGGGCTGAAACAGAGGGCGAGAAACAGAGGGGCTGAAACAGAGGGCGAGAAACAGAGGGCGAGAAACAGAGGCGCTGAAACAGCGGGGCTGAAACAGAGGGGCTGAAACAGAGGGCGAAAAATAGAGGGGCTGAAACAGAGGGCGAGAAACAGAGGGGCTGAAACAGAGGGCGAGAAACAGAGGGGCTAAAACAGAGGGGCTGAAACTGAGGGCGAGAAACAGAGGGACTGAAACAGAGGGCGAAAAACAGAGGGGCTGAAACAGAGGGGCTGAAACAGAGGACGAGAAACAGAGAGGCGGAAACAGAGGGCTAGAAAGAGAGGGGCTGAAACAGAGGGCGTGAAACAGAGGGGCTGATTACAGAGGGCGAGAAACAGAGGGGCTGAAACAGAAGGGCTGAAACAGAGGGGCTGAAACATATGGGCTGAAACCGAGGGCGAGAAAGAGAGGGGCTGAAACAGAGGGCGAGAAACAGAGGGGCTGAAACAGAGGGCGAGAAACAGAGGGACTGAAACAGAGGGACTGAAACAGAGGGGCTGAAACAGAGGGGCTGAAACAGAGGGGCTGAAACAGAGGGCGAGAAATAGAGGGGCTGAAACAGAGGGCGAGAAACAGAGGGGCTGAAACAGAGGGCGAGAAACAGAGGGCGAGAAACAGAGGGACTGAAACAGAGGGGCTGAAACAGAGGGGCTGAAACAGAGGGGCTGAAACAGAGGGGCTGATACAGAGGGCGAGACACAGAGGGGCTGAAACAGAGGGCGAGAAACAGAGGGGCTGAAACAGAGGTGCTGAAACAGAGGTGCTGAAACAGAGGGGCTGAAACAGAGGGCGAGAAACAGAGAGGCTGAAACAGAGGGCGAGAAACAGAGGGGCTGAAACAGAGGGCGAGAAACAGAGGGACCGAAACAGAGGGCGAGAAACAGAGGGGCTGAAACAGAGGGGCTGAAACAGAGGGGCTGAAACAGAGGGCGAGAAACAGAGGTGCTGAAACAGAGGGCGAGAAACAGAGGGGCTGAAACAGAGGTGCTGAAACAGAGGTGCTGAAACAGAGGAGCTGAAACAGAGGGCGAGAAACAGAGAGGCTGAAACAGAGGGCGAGAAACAGAGGGGCTGAAACAGAGGGCGAGAAACAGAGAGGCTGAATCAGAGGGCGAGAAACATAGGGGCTGAAACAGAGGGGCTGAAACAGAGGGGCTGAAATAGAGTGGCTGATACAGAGGGCGAGAAACAGAGTGGCTGAAACAGAGGGCGAGAAACAGAGGGCGAGAAACAGAGGGCAAGAAACAGAGGGCGAGAAACAGAGGGGCTGAAAAAGAGGAGCTGAATCAGAGAGGCTGAAACCGAGGGGCTGAAACAGAGGGCGAGAAACAGAGGGGCTGAAAAAGAGGGCGAGAAACAGAGGGGGAGAAACAGAGGGGCTGAAACAGAGGGGCTGAAACAGAGGGGCTGAAATAGAGTGGCTGATACAGAGGGCGAGAAACAGAGGGGCTGAAACAGAGGGCGAGAAACAGAGGGACTGAAACAGAGGGCGAGAAACAGAGGGGCTGAAACAGAGGGGCTGAAACTGAGGGGCTGAAACAGAGGGCGAGAAACAGAGGGGCTGAAACAGAGGGCGAGAAACAGAGGGACCGAAACAGAGGGCGAGAAACAGAGAGGCGGAAACAGAGGGCAAGAAAAAGAGGGGCTGAAACAGAGGGCGTGAAACAGAGGGGCTGATTACAGAGGGCGAGAAACAGAGGGGCTGAAACAGAGGGGCTGAAACAGAGGGGCTGAAACAGATGGGCTGAAACCGAGGGCGAGAAAGAGAGGGGCTGAAACAGAGGGCGAGAAACAGAGGGGCTAAATCAGAGGGGCAGTAACAAAGGGGCTGAAACAGAGCGGCTAAATCAGAGGGGCAGAAACAGAGGGCGAGAAACAGAGGGGCTGAAACAGAGGGCGAGAAACAGTGGGGCTGAAACAGAGGGGCTGAAACAGAGGTGCTGAAACAGAGGGGCTGAAACAGAGGGCGAGAAACAGAGGGGCTTAAACAGAGGGCGAGAAACAGAGGGGCTGAAACAGAGGGCGAGAAACAGAGGGGCAGAAACAGAGGGGCTGAAACAGAAGGGCTGAAACAGAGGGGCTGAAACAGAGGGCGAGAAACAGAGGGGCTGAATCAGAGGGGCTGAATCAGAGGGGCTGAAACAGAGGGGCTGAAACAGAGGGCGAGAAACAGAGGGGCTGAAACAGAGGGGCTGAAACAGAGGGGCTGAAATAGAGGGCGAGAAACAGAGGGGCTGAAACAGAGGGGCTGAAACAGAAGGGCTGAAACAGAGGGGCTGAGTCAGAGGGCGAGAAACAGAGGGGCTGAATCAGAGGGGCTGAATCAGAGGGGCTGAATCAGAGGGGCTGAAACAGAGGGCGAGAAACAGAGTGGCTGAAAAAGAGGGCGAGAAACAGAGGGGGAGAAACAGAGGGGCTGAAACAGAGGGGCTGAAACAGAGGTGCTGAAATAGAGTGGCTGATACAGAGGGCAAGAAACAGAGGGGCTGAAACAGAGGGCGAGAAACAGAGGGACTGAAACAGAGGGCGAGAAACAGAGGGGCTGAAACAGAGGGGCTGAAACAGAGGGGCTGAAACAGAGGGCGAGAAACAGAGAGGCGGAAACAGAGGGCGAGAAACAGAGGGGCTGAAACAGAGGGGCTGAAACAGAGGGGCTGAAACAGATGGGCTGAAACCGAGGGCGAGAAAGAGAGGGGCTGAAACAGAGGGCGAGAAACAGAGGGGCTAAATCAGAGGGGCAGTAACAAAGGGGCTGAAACAGAGCGGCTAAATCAGAGGGGCAGAAACAGAGGGCGAGAAACAGAGGGGCTGAAACAGAGGGCGAGAAACAGTGGGGCTGAAACAGAGGGGCTGAAACAGAGGTGCTGAAACAGAGGGGCTGAAACAGAGGGCGAGAAACAGAGGGGCTTAAACAGAGGGCGAGAAACAGAGGGGCTGAAACAGAAGGGCTGAAACAGAGGGGCTGAAACAGAGGGCGAGAAACAGAGGGGCTGAATCAGAGGGGCTGAATCAGAGGGGCTGAAACAGAGGGGCTGAAACAGAGGGCGAGAAACAGAGGGGCTGAAACAGAGGGCGAGAAACAGAGGGGCTGAAACAGAGGGGCTGAAACAGAGGGGCTGAAATAGAGGGCGAGAAACAGAGGGGCTGAAACAGAGGGGCTGAAACAGAAGGGCTGAAACAGAGGGGCTGAGTCAGAGGGCGAGAAACTGAGGGGCTGAATCAGAGGGGCTGAATCAGAGGGGCTGAAACAGAGGGCGAGAAACAGAGGGGCTGAAAAAGTGGGCGAGAAACAGAGGGGGAGAAACAGAGGGGCTGAAACAGAGGGGCTGAAACAGAGGTGCTGAAATAGAGTGGCTGATACAGAGGGCAAGAAACAGAGGGGCTGAAACAGAGGGCGAGAAACAGAGGGACTGAAACAGAAGGCGAGAAACAGAGGGCGAGAAACAGAGGGGCTGAAACAGAGGGGCTGAAACAGAGGGCGAGAAATAGAGAGGCGGAAACAGAGGGCGAGAAACAGAGGGGCTGAAACAGAGGGCGTCAAACAGAGGGGCTGATTACAGAGGGCGAGAAACAGAGGGGCTGAAACAGAGGGGCTGAAACAGATGGGCTGAAACCGAGGGCGAGAAAGAGAGTGGCTGAAACAGAGGGCGAGAAACAGAGGGGCTGAAACAGAGGGCGAGAAACAGAGGGCGAGAAACAGAGGGACTGAAACAGAGGGGCTGAAACAGAGGGGCTGAAACAGAGGGGCTGAAACAGAGGGCGAGAAACAGAGGGGCTGAAACAGAGGGCGAGAAACAGAGGGGCTGAAACAGAGGGGCTGAAACAGAGGGGCTGAAACAGAACGCGATAAACAGAGGGCCTGAAACAGAGGGCGAGAAACAGAGGGGCTGAAACAGAGGGCGAGAAACAGAGGGCGAGAAACAGAGAGACTGAAACAGAGGGGCTGAAACAGAGGGGCTGAAACAGAGGGGCTGAAACAGAGGGGCTGATACAGAGGGCGAGAAACAGAGGGGGAGAAACAGAGGGGCTGAAACAGAGGTGCTGAAACAGAGGTGCCGAAACAGAGGGGCTGAAACAGAGGGCGAGAAACAGAGAGGCTGAAACAGAGGGCGAGAAACAGAGGGCGAGAAACAGTGGGGCTGAAACAGAGGGGCTGAAACAGAGGGCGAGAATCAGAGGGGCTGAAACAGAGGGGCTGAATCAGAGGGGCTGATTCAGAGGGCGAGAAACAGAGGGGCTGAAAAAGAGGGGCTGAAACAGAGGGGGAGAAACAGAGGGGCTGAAACAGAGGGGCTGAAACAGAGGGGCTGAAATAGAGTGGCTGATTCAGAGGGGCTGAAACAGAGGGCGAGAAACAGAGGGCGAGAAACAGAGGGACTGAAACAGAGGGCGAGAAACAGAGGGGCTGAAACAGAGGGGCTGAAACAGAGGGGTTGAAACACAGCGCGAGAAACAGAGAGGCTGAATCAGAGCGGCTGAAACAGAGGGCGAGAAACAGAGGGGCTGAAACAGAGGGCGAGAAACAGAGGGGCTGAAACAGAGGGGCTGAGACAGGGGGCTGAAACAGAGGGCGAGAAACAGAGGGGCTGAAACAGAGGGCGAGAAACAGAGGGGCTGAAACAGAGGGGCTGAGACAGGGGGCTGAAACAGAGGGCGAGAAACAGAGGGGCTGAAACAGAGGAGCTGAATCAGAGAGGCTGAAACACAGGGGCTGAAACAGAGGGCGAGAAACAGAGGGGCTGAAACAGAGGGCGAGAAACAGAGGGCGAGAAACAGAGGTGCTGAAACAGAGGGGCTGAAACAGAGGGGCTGAAATAGAGTGGCTGATACAGAGGGCGAGAAACAGAGGGGCTGAAACAGAGGGGCTGAAACAGAGGGGCTGAAACAGATGGGCTGAAACCGAGGGCGAGAAAGAGAGGGGCTGAAACAGAGGGCGAGAAACAGAGGGGTTGAAACAGAGGGCGAGAAACAGAGGGCGAGAAACAGAGGGGCTGAAACAGAATGGCTGAAACAGAGGGAGAGAAATAGAGGGGCTGAAACAGAGGGCGAGAAACAGAGGGGCTGAAACAGAGGGCGAGAAACAGAGGGGCTGAAACAGAGGGGCTGAAACAGAGGGGCTGAAACAGAGGGGCTGAAACAGAGGGCGAGAAACAGAGGGGCTGAAACAGAGGGCGAGAAACAGAGGGGCTGAAACAGAGGGCGAGAAACAGAGGGCGAGAAACAGAGGGACTGAATCAGAGGGGCTGAAACAGAGGGGCTGAAACAGAGGGGCTGAAACAGAGGGGCTGATACAGAGGGCGAGAAACAGAGAGGCGGAAACAGAGGGGCTGAAATAGAGTGGCTGATACAGAGGGCGAGAAACAGAGGGGCTGAAACAGAGGGCGAGAAACAGAGGGACTGAAACAGAGGGCGAAAAACAGAGGGGCTGAAACAGAGGGGCTGAAACAGAGGGGCTGAAACAGAGGGCGAGAAACAGAGAGGCGGAAACAGAGGGCTAGAAAGAGAGGGGCTGAAACAGAGGGCGTGAAACAGAGGGGCTGATTACAGAGGGCGAGAAACAGAGGGGCTGAAACAGAAGGGCTGAAACAGAGGGGCTGAAACATATGGGCTGAAACCGAGGGCGAGAAAGAGAGGGGCTGAAACAGAGGGCGAGAAACAGAGAGGCTGAAACAGAGGGCGAGAAACATAGGGCGAGAAACAGTGGGGCTGAAACAGAGGGGCTGAAACAGAGGGCGAGAATCAGAGGGGCTGAAACAGAGGGGCTGAATCAGAGGGGCTGATTCAGAGGGCGAGAAACAGAGGGGCTGAAAAAGAGGGGCTGAAACAGAGGGGGAGAAACAGAGGGGCTGAAACAGAGGGGCTGAAACAGAGGGGCTGAAATAGAGTGGCTGATTCAGAGGGGCTGAAACAGAGGGCGAGAAACAGAGTGCGAGAAACAGAGGGACTGAAACAGAGGGCGAGAAACAGAGGGGCTGAAACAGAGGGGCTGAAACAGAGGGGTTGAAACACAGCGCGAGAAACAGAGAGGCTGAATCAGAGCGGCTGAAACAGAGGGCGAGAAACAGAGGGGCTGAAACAGAGGGCGAGAAACAGAGGGGCTGAAACAGAGGGGCTGAGACAGGGGGCTGAAACAGAGGGCGAGAAACAGAGGGGCTGAAACAGAGGGCGAGAAACAGAGGGGCTGAAACAGAGGGGCTGAGACAGGGGGCTGAAACAGAGGGCGAGAAACAGAGGGGCTGAAACAGAGGAGCTGAATCAGAGAGGCTGAAACACAGGGGCTGAAACAGAGGGCGAGAAACAGAGGGGCTGAAACAGAGGGCGAGAAACAGAGGGCGAGAAACAGAGGTGCTGAAACAGAGGGGCTGAAACAGAGGGGCTGAAATAGAGTGGCTGATACAGAGGGCGAGAAACAGAGGGGCTGAAACAGAGGGGCTGAAACAGAGGGGCTGAAACAGATGGGCTGAAACCGAGGGCGAGAAAGAGAGGGGCTGAAACAGAGGGCGAGAAACAGAGGGGTTGAAACAGAGGGCGAGAAACAGAGGGCGAGAAACAGAGGGGCTGAAACAGAATGGCTGAAACAGAGGGAGAGAAATAGAGGGGCTGAAACAGAGGGCAAGAAACAGAGGGGCTGAAACAGAGGGCGAGAAACAGAGGGGCTGAAACAGAGGGGCTGAAACAGAGGGGCTGAAACAGAGGGGCTGAAACAGAGGGCGAGAAACAGAGGGGCTGAAACAGAGGGCGAGAAACAGAGGGGCTGAAACAGAGGGCGAGAAACAGAGGGCGAGAAACAGAGGGACTGAATCAGACGGGCTGAAACAGAGGGGCTGAAACAGAGGGGCTGAAACAGAGGGGCTGATACAGAGGGCGAGAAACAGAGAGGCGGAAACAGAGGGGCTGAAATAGAGTGGCTGATACAGAGGGCGAGAAACAGAGGGGCTGAAACAGAGGGCGAGAAACAGAGGGACTGAAACAGAGGGCGAAAAACAGAGGGGCTGAAACAGAGGGGCTGAAACAGAGGGCGAGAAACAGAGAGGCGGAAACAGAGGGCTAGAAAGAGAGGGGCTGAAACAGAGGGCGTGAAACAGAGGGGCTGATTACAGAGGGCGAGAAACAGAGGGGCTGAAACAGAAGGGCTGAAACAGAGGGGCTGAAACATATGGGCTGAAACCGAGGGCGAGAAAGAGAGGGGCTGAAACAGAGGGCGAGAAACAGAGGGGCTGAAACAGAGGGCGAGAAACAGAGGGCGAGAAACAGAGGGCGAGAAACAGAGGGACTGAAACAGAGGGGCTGAAACAGAGGGGCTTAAACAGAGGGCGAGAAATAGAGGGGCTGAAACAGAGGGCGAGAAACAGAGGGGCTGAAACAGAGGGTGAGAAACAGAGGGGCTGAAACAGAGGGGCTGAAACAGAGGGGCTGAAACAGAACGCGAGAAACAGAGGGGCTGAAACAGAGAGCGAGAAACAGAGGGGCAGAAACAGAGGGCGAGAAACAGAAGGCGAGAAACAGAGGGCGAGAAACAGAGGGGCTGAAACAGAGGGGCTGAAACAGAGGGGCTGAAACAGAGGGGCTGATACAGAGGGCGAGACACAGAGGGGCGGAAACAGAGAGCGAGAAACAGAGGGGCTGAAACAGAGGTGCTGAAACAGAGGGGCTGAAACAGAGGGGCTGAAACAGATGGGCTGAAACCGAGGGCGAGAAAGAGAGTGGCTGAAACAGAGGGCGAGAAACAGAGGGGCTGAAACAGAGGGCGAGAAACAGAGGGCGAGAAACAGAGGGACTGAAACAGAGGGGCTGAAACAGAGGGGCTGAAACAGAGGGGCTGAAACAGAGGGCGAGAAACAGAGAGGCTGAAACAGAGGGCGAGAAACAGAGGGGCTGAAACAGAGGGGCTGAAACAGAGGGGCTGAAACAGAACGCGATAAACAGAGGGCCTGAAACAGAGGGCGAGAAACAGAGGGGCTGAAACAGAGGGCGAGAAACAGAGGGCGAGAAACAGAGAGACTGAAACAGAGGGGCTGAAACAGAGGGGCTGAAACAGAGGGGCTGAAACAGAGGGGCTGATACAGAGGGCGAGAAACAGAGGGGGAGAAACAGAGGGGCTGAAACAGAGGTGCTGAAACAGAGGTGCCGAAACAGAGGGGCTGAAACAGAGGGCGAGAAACAGAGAGGCTGAAACAGAGGGCGAGAAACAGAGGGCGAGAAACAGTGGGGCTGAAACAGAGGGGCTGAAACAGAGGGCGAGAATCAGAGGGGCTGAAACAGAGGGGCTGAATCAGAGGGGCTGATTCAGAGGGCGAGAAACAGAGGGGCTGAAAAAGAGGGGCTGAAACAGAGGGGGAGAAACAGAGGGGCTGAAACAGAGGGGCTGAAACAGAGGGGCTGAAATAGAGTGGCTGATTCAGAGGGGCTGAAACAGAGGGCGAGAAACAGAGGGCGAGAAACAGAGGGACTGAAACAGAGGGCGAGAAACAGAGGGGCTGAAACAGAGGGGCTGAAACAGAGGGGTTGAAACACAGCGCGAGAAACAGAGAGGCTGAATCAGAGCGGCTGAAACAGAGGGCGAGAAACAGAGGGGCTGAAACAGAGGGCGAGAAACAGAGGGGCTGAAACAGAGGGGCTGAGACAGGGGGCTGAAACAGAGGGCGAGAAACAGAGGGGCTGAAACAGAGGGCGAGAAACAGAGGGGCTGAAACAGAGGGGCTGAGACAGGGGGCTGAAACAGAGGGCGAGAAACAGAGGGGCTGAAAAAGAGGAGCTGAATCAGAGAGGCTGAAACACAGGGGCTGAAACAGAGGGCGAGAAACAGTGGGGCTGAAACAGAGGGCGAGAAACAGAGGGCGAGAAACAGAGGTGCTGAAACAGAGGGGCTGAAACAGAGGGGCTGAAATAGAGTGGCTGATACAGAGGGCGAGAAACAGAGGGGCTGAAACAGAGGGGCTGAAACAGAGGGGCTGAAACAGATGGGCTGAAACCGAGGGCGAGAAAGAGAGGGGCTGAAACAGAGGGCGAGAAACAGAGGGGTTGAAACAGAGGGCGAGAAACAGAGGGCGAGAAACAGAGGGGCTGAAACAGAATGGCTGAAACAGAGGGAGAGAAATAGAGGGGCTGAAACAGAGGGCGAGAAACAGAGGGGCTGAAACAGAGGGCGAGAAACAGAGGGGCTGAAACAGAGGGGCTGAAACAGAGGGGCTGAAACAGAGGGGCTGAAACAGAGGGCGAGAAACAGAGGGGCTGAAACAGAGGGCGAGAAACAGAGGGGCTGAAACAGAGGGCGAGAAACAGAGGGCGAGAAACAGAGGGACTGAATCAGAGGGGCTGAAACAGAGGGGCTGAAACAGAGGGGCTGAAACAGAGGGGCTGGTACAGAGGGCGAGAAACAGAGAGGCGGAAACAGAGGGGCTGAAATAGAGTGGCTGATACAGAGGGCGAGAAACAGAGGGGCTGAAACAGAGGGCGAGAAACAGAGGGACTGAAACAGAGGGCGAAAAACAGAGGGGCTGAAACAGAGGGGCTGAAACAGAGGGGCTGAAACAGAGGGCGAGAAACAGAGAGGCGGAAACAGAGGGCTAGAAAGAGAGGGGCTGAAACAGAGGGCGTGAAACAGAGGGGCTGATTACAGAGGGCGAGAAACAGAGGGGCTGAAACAGAAGGGCTGAAACAGAGGGGCTGAAACATATGGGCTGAAACCGAGGGCGAGAAAGAGAGGGGCTGAAACAGAGGGCGAGAAACAGAGGGGCTGAAACAGAGGGCGAGAAACAGAGGGCGAGAAACAGAGGGCGAGAAACAGAGGGACTGAAACAGAGGGGCTGAAACAGAGGGGCTGAAACAGAGGGGCTGAAACAGAGGGGCTGATACAGAGGGCGAGAAACAGAGGGGGAGAAACAGAGGGGCTGAAACAGAGGTGCTGAAACAGAGGTGCCGAAACAGAGGGGCTGAAACAGAGGGCGAGAAACAGAGAGGCTGAAACAGAGGGCGAGAAACAGAGGGCGAGAAACAGTGGGGCTGAAACAGAGGGGCTGAAACAGAGGGCGAGAATCAGAGGGGCTGAAACAGAGGGGCTGAATCAGAGGGGCTGATTCAGAGGGCGAGAAACAGAGGGGCTGAAAAAGAGGGGCTGAAACAGAGGGGGAGAAACAGAGGGGCTGAAACAGAGGGGCTGAAACAGAGGGGCTGAAATAGAGTGGCTGATTCAGAGGGGCTGAAACAGAGGGCGAGAAACAGAGGGCGAGAAACAGAGGGACTGAAACAGAGGGCGAGAAACAGAGGGGCTGAAACAGAGGGGCTGAAACAGAAGGGTTGAAACACAGCGCGAGAAACAGAGAGGCTGAATCAGAGCGGCTGAAACAGAGGGCGAGAAACAGAGGGGCTGAAACAGAGGGCGAGAAACAGAGGGGCTGAAACAGAGGGGCTGAGACAGGGGGCTGAAACAGAGGGCGAGAAACAGAGGGGCTGAAACAGAGGGCGAGAAACAGAGGGGCTGAAACAGAGGGGCTGAGACAGGGGGCTGAAACAGAGGGCGAGAAACAGAGGGGCTGAAACAGAGGAGCTGAATCAGAGAGGCTGAAACACAGGGGCTGAAACAGAGGGCGAGAAACAGAGGGGCTGAAACAGAGGGCGAGAAACAGCGGGCGAGAAACAGAGGTGCTGAAACAGAGGGGCTGAAACAGAGGGGCTGAGACAGGGGGCTGAAACAGAGGGCGAGAAACAGAGGGGCTGAAACAGAGGAGCTGAATCAGAGAGGCTGAAACACAGGGGCTGAAACAGAGGGCGAGAAACAGTGGGGCTGAAACAGAGGGCGAGAAACAGAGGGCGAGAAACAGAGGTGCTGAAACAGAGGGGCTGAAACAGAGGGGCTGAAATAGAGTGGCTGATACAGAGGGCGAGAAACAGAGGGGCTGAAACAGAGGGGCTGAAACAGAGGGGCTGAAACAGATGGGCTGAAACCGAGGGCGAGAAAGAGAGGGGCTGAAACAGAGGGCGAGAAACAGAGGGGTTGAAACAGAGGGCGAGAAACAGAGGGCGAGAAACAGAGGGGCTGAAACAGAATGGCTGAAACAGAGGGAGAGAAATAGAGGGGCTGAAACAGAGGGCGAGAAACAGAGGGGCTGAAACAGAGGGCGAGAAACAGAGGGGCTGAAACAGAGGGGCTGAAACAGAGGGGCTGAAACAGAGGGGCTGAAACAGAGGGCGAGAAACAGAGGGGCTGAAACAGAGGGCGAGAAACAGAGGGGCTGAAACAGAGGGCGAGAAACAGAGGGCGAGAAACAGAGGGACTGAATCAGAGGGGCTGAAACAGAGGGGCTGAAACAGAGGGGCTGAAACAGAGGGGCTGGTACAGAGGGCGAGAAACAGAGAGGCGGAAACAGAGGGGCTGAAATAGAGTGGCTGATACAGAGGGCGAGAAACAGAGGGGCTGAAACAGAGGGCGAGAAACAGAGGGACTGAAACAGAGGGCGAAAAACAGAGGGGCTGAAACAGAGGGGCTGAAACAGAGGGGCTGAAACAGAGGGCGAGAAACAGAGAGGCGGAAACAGAGGGCTAGAAAGAGAGGGGCTGAAACAGAGGGCGTGAAACAGAGGGGCTGATTACAGAGGGCGAGAAACAGAGGGGCTGAAACAGAAGGGCTGAAACAGAGGGGCTGAAACATATGGGCTGAAACCGAGGGCGAGAAAGAGAGGGGCTGAAACAGAGGGCGAGAAACAGAGGGGCTGAAACAGAGGGCGAGAAACAGAGGGCGAGAAACAGAGGGCGAGAAACAGAGGGACTGAAACAGAGGGGCTGAAACAGAGGGGCTGAAACAGAGGGGCTGAAACAGAGGGGCTGATACAGAGGGCGAGAAACAGAGGGGGAGAAACAGAGGGGCTGAAACAGAGGTGCTGAAACAGAGGTGCCGAAACAGAGGGGCTGAAACAGAGGGCGAGAAACAGAGAGGCTGAAACAGAGGGCGAGAAACAGAGGGCGAGAAACAGTGGGGCTGAAACAGAGGGGCTGAAACAGAGGGCGAGAATCAGAGGGGCTGAAACAGAGGGGCTGAATCAGAGGGGCTGATTCAGAGGGCGAGAAACAGAGGGGCTGAAAAAGAGGGGCTGAAACAGAGGGGGAGAAACAGAGGGGCTGAAACAGAGGGGCTGAAACAGAGGGGCTGAAATAGAGTGGCTGATTCAGAGGGGCTGAAACAGAGGGCGAGAAACAGAGGGCGAGAAACAGAGGGACTGAAACAGAGGGCGAGAAACAGAGGGGCTGAAACAGAGGGGCTGAAACAGAAGGGTTGAAACACAGCGCGAGAAACAGAGAGGCTGAATCAGAGCGGCTGAAACAGAGGGCGAGAAACAGAGGGGCTGAAACAGAGGGCGAGAAACAGAGGGGCTGAAACAGAGGGGCTGAGACAGGGGGCTGAAACAGAGGGCGAGAAACAGAGGGGCTGAAACAGAGGGCGAGAAACAGAGGGGCTGAAACAGAGGGGCTGAGACAGGGGGCTGAAACAGAGGGCGAGAAACAGAGGGGCTGAAACAGAGGAGCTGAATCAGAGAGGCTGAAACACAGGAGCTGAAACAGAGGGCGAGAAACAGAGGGGCTGAAACAGAGGGCGAGAAACAGCGGGCGAGAAACAGAGGTGCTGAAACAGAGGGGCTGAAACAGAGGGGCTGAAATAGAGTGGCTGATACAGAGGGCGAGAAACAGAGGGGCTGAAACAGAGGGGCTGAAACAGAGGGGCTGAAACAGATGGGCTGAAACCGAGGGCGAGAAAGAGAGGGGCTGAAACAGAGGGCGAGAAACAGAGGGGTTGAAACAGAGGGCGAGAAACAGAGGGCGAGAAACAGAGGGGCTGAAACAGAATGGCTGAAACAGAGGGAGAGAAATAGAGGGGCTGAAACAGAGGGCGAGAAACAGAGGGGCTGAAACAGAGGGCGAGAAACAGAGGGGCTGAAACAGAGGGGCTGAAACAGAGGGGCTGAAACAGAGGGGCTGAAACAGAGGGCGAGAAACAGAGGGGCTGAAACAGAGGGCGAGAAACAGAGGGGCTGAAACAGAGGGCGAGAAACAGAGGGCGAGAAACAGAGGGACTGAATCAGAGGGGCTGAAACAGAGGGGCTGAAACAGAGGGGCTGAAACAGAGGGGCTGATACAGAGGGCGAGAAACAGAGAGGCGGAAACAGAGGGGCTGAAATAGAGTGGCTGATACAGAGGGCGAGAAACAGAGGGGCTGAAACAGAGGGCGAGAAACAGAGGGACTGAAACAGAGGGCGAAAAACAGAGGGGCTGAAACAGAGGGGCTGAAACAGAGGGGCTGAAACAGAGGGCGAGAAACAGAGAGGCGGAAACAGAGGGCTAGAAAGAGAGGGGCTGAAACAGAGGGCGTGAAACAGAGGGGCTGATTACAGAGGGCGAGAAACAGAGGGGCTGAAACAGAAGGGCTGAAACAGAGGGGCTGAAACATATGGGCTGAAACCGAGGGCGAGAAAGAGAGGGGCTGAAACAGAGGGCGAGAAACAGAGGGGCTGAAACAGAGGGCGAGAAACAGAGGGCGAGAAACAGAGGGCGAGAAACAGAGGGACTGAAACAGAGGGGCTGAAACAGAGGGGCTTAAACAGAGGGCGAGAAATAGAGGGGCTGAAACAGAGGGCGAGAAACAGAGGGGCTGAAACAGAGGGTGAGAAACAGAGGGGCTGAAACAGAGGGGCTGAAACAGAGGGGCTGAAACAGAACGCGAGAAACAGAGGGGCTGAAACAGAGAGCGAGAAACAGAGGGGCAGAAACAGAGGGCGAGAAACAGAAGGCGAGAAACAGAGGGCGAGAAACAGAGGGGCTGAAACAGAGGGGCTGAAACAGAGGGGCTGAAACAGAGGGGCTGATACAGAGGGCGAGACACAGAGGGGCGGAAACAGAGAGCGAGAAACAGAGGGGCTGAAACAGAGGTGCTGAAACAGAGGGGCTGAAACAGAGGGGCTGAAACAGATGGGCTGAAACCGAGGGCGAGAAAGAGAGTGGCTGAAACAGAGGGCGAGAAACAGAGGGGCTGAAACAGAGGGCGAGAAACAGAGGGCGAGAAACAGAGGGACTGAAACAGAGGGGCTGAAACAGAGGGGCTGAAACAGAGGGGCTGAAACAGAGGGCGAGAAACAGAGGGGCTGAAACAGAGGGCGAGAAACAGAGGGGCTGAAACAGAGGGGCTGAAACAGAGGGGCTGAAACAGAACGCGATAAACAGAGGGCCTGAAACAGAGGGCGAGAAACAGAGGGGCTGAAACAGAGGGCGAGAAACAGAGGGCGAGAAACAGAGAGACTGAAACAGAGGGGCTGAAACAGAGGGGCTGAAACAGAGGGGCTGAAACAGAGGGGCTGATACAGAGGGCGAGAAACAGAGGGGGAGAAACAGAGGGGCTGAAACAGAGGTGCTGAAACAGAGGTGCCGAAACAGAGGGGCTGAAACAGAGGGCGAGAAACAGAGAGGCTGAAACAGAGGGCGAGAAACAGAGGGCGAGAAACAGTGGGGCTGAAACAGAGGGGCTGAAACAGAGGGCGAGAATCAGAGGGGCTGAAACAGAGGGGCTGAATCAGAGGGGCTGATTCAGAGGGCGAGAAACAGAGGGGCTGAAAAAGAGGGGCTGAAACAGAGGGGGAGAAACAGAGGGGCTGAAACAGAGGGGCTGAAACAGAGGGGCTGAAATAGAGTGGCTGATTCAGAGGGGCTGAAACAGAGGGCGAGAAACAGAGGGCGAGAAACAGAGGGACTGAAACAGAGGGCGAGAAACAGAGGGGCTGAAACAGAGGGGCTGAAACAGAGGGGTTGAAACACAGCGCGAGAAACAGAGAGGCTGAATCAGAGCGGCTGAAACAGAGGGCGAGAAACAGAGGGGCTGAAACAGAGGGCGAGAAACAGAGGGGCTGAAACAGAGGGGCTGAGACAGGGGGCTGAAACAGAGGGCGAGAAACAGAGGGGCTGAAACAGAGGGCGAGAAACAGAGGGGCTGAAACAGAGGGGCTGAGACAGGGGGCTGAAACAGAGGGCGAGAAACAGAGGGGCTGAAACAGAGGAGCTGAATCAGAGAGGCTGAAACACAGGGGCTGAAACAGAGGGCGAGAAACAGAGGGGCTGAAACAGAGGGCGAGAAACAGAGGGCGAGAAACAGAGGTGCTGAAACAGAGGGGCTGAAACAGAGGGGCTGAAATAGAGTGGCTGATACAGAGGGCGAGAAACAGAGGGGCTGAAACAGAGGGGCTGAAACAGAGGGGCTGAAACAGATGGGCTGAAACCGAGGGCGAGAAAGAGAGGGGCTGAAACAGAGGGCGAGAAACAGAGGGGTTGAAACAGAGGGCGAGAAACAGAGGGCGAGAAACAGAGGGGCTGAAACAGAATGGCTGAAACAGAGGGAGAGAAATAGAGGGGCTGAAACAGAGGGCGAGAAACAGAGGGGCTGAAACAGAGGGCGAGAAACAGAGGGGCTGAAACAGAGGGGCTGAAACAGAGGGGCTGAAACAGAGGGGCTGAAACAGAGGGCGAGAAACAGAGGGGCTGAAACAGAGGGCGAGAAACAGAGGGGCTGAAACAGAGGGCGAGAAACAGAGGGCGAGAAACAGAGGGACTGAATCAGAGGGGCTGAAACAGAGGGGCTGAAACAGAGGGGCTGAAACAGAGGGGCTGATACAGAGGGCGAGAAACAGAGAGGCGGAAACAGAGGGGCTGAAATAGAGTGGCTGATACAGAGGGCGAGAAACAGAGGGGCTGAAACAGAGGGCGAGAAACAGAGGGACTGAAACAGAGGGCGAAAAACAGAGGGGCTGAAACAGAGGGGCTGAAACAGAGGGGCTGAAACAGAGGGCGAGAAACAGAGAGGCGGAAACAGAGGGCTAGAAAGAGAGGGGCTGAAACAGAGGGCGTGAAACAGAGGGGCTGATTACAGAGGGCGAGAAACAGAGGGGCTGAAACAGAAGGGCTGAAACAGAGGGGCTGAAACATATGGGCTGA
Organism: Chiloscyllium punctatum; assembly: GCF_047496795.1. Lineage (NCBI taxonomy): Eukaryota > Metazoa > Chordata > Chondrichthyes > Orectolobiformes > Hemiscylliidae > Chiloscyllium > Chiloscyllium punctatum. The sequence continues at coordinate 613,410 of NW_027309849.1, read as the reverse complement.
AACCGAGGGCGAGAAAGAGAGGGGCTGAAACAGAGGGCGAGAAACAGAGGGGCTGAAACAGAGGGCGAGAAACAGAGGGCGAGAAACAGAGGGACTGAAACAGAGGGGCTGAAACAGAGGGGCTGAAACAGAGGGGCTGAAACAGAGGGGCTGATACAGAGGGCGAGAAACAGAGGGGGAGAAACAGAGGGGCTGAAACAGAGGTGCTGAAACAGAGGTGCCGAAACAGAGGGGCTGAAACAGAGGGCGAGAAACAGAGAGGCTGAAACAGAGGGCGAGAAACAGAGGGCGAGAAACAGTGGGGCTGAAACAGAGGGGCTGAAACAGAGGGCGAGAATCAGAGGGGCTGAAACAGAGGGGCTGAATCAGAGGGGCTGATTCAGAGGGCGAGAAACAGAGGGGCTGAAAAAGAGGGGCTGAAACAGAGGGGGAGAAACAGAGGGGCTGAAACAGAGGGGCTGAAACAGAGGGGCTGAAATAGAGTGGCTGATTCAGAGGGGCTGAAACAGAGGGCGAGAAACAGAGGGCGAGAAACAGAGGGACTGAAACAGAGGGCGAGAAACAGAGGGGCTGAAACAGAGGGGCTGAAACAGAGGGGTTGAAACACAGCGCGAGAAACAGAGAGGCTGAATCAGAGCGGCTGAAACAGAGGGCGAGAAACAGAGGGGCTGAAACAGAGGGCGAGAAACAGAGGGGCTGAAACAGAGGGGCTGAGACAGGGGGCTGAAACAGAGGGCGAGAAACAGAGGGGCTGAAACAGAGGGCGAGAAACAGAGGGGCTGAAACAGAGGGGCTGAGACAGGGGGCTGAAACAGAGGGCGAGAAACAGAGGGGCTGAAACAGAGGAGCTGAATCAGAGAGGCTGAAACACAGGGGCTGAAACAGAGGGCGAGAAACAGAGGGGCTGAAACAGAGGGCGAGAAACAGAGGGCGAGAAACAGAGGTGCTGAAACAGAGTGGCTGAAACAGAGGGGCTGAAATAGAGTGGCTGATACAGAGGGCGAGAAACAGAGGGGCTGAAACAGAGGGGCTGAAACAGAGGGGCTGAAACAGATGGGCTGAAACCGAGGGCGAGAAAGAGAGGGGCTGAAACAGAGGGCGAGAAACAGAGGGGTTGAAACAGAGGGCGAGAAACAGAGGGCGAGAAACAGAGGGGCTGAAACAGAATGGCTGAAACAGAGGGAGAGAAATAGAGGGGCTGAAACAGAGGGCAAGAAACAGAGGGGCTGAAACAGAGGGCGAGAAACAGAGGGGCTGAAACAGAGGGGCTGAAACAGAGGGGCTGAAACAGAGGGCGAGAAACAGAGGGGCTGAAACAGAGGGCGAGAAACAGAGGGGCTGAAACAGAGGGCGAGAAACAGAGGGCGAGAAACAGAGGGACTGAATCAGAGGGGCTGAAACAGAGGGGCTGAAACAGAGGGGCTGAAACAGAGGGGCTGATACAGAGGGCGAGAAACAGAGAGGCGGAAACAGAGGGGCTGAAATAGAGTGGCTGATACAGAGGGCGAGAAACAGAGGGGCTGAAACAGAGGGCGAGAAACAGAGGGACTGAAACAGAGGGCGAAAAACAGAGGGGCTGAAACAGAGGGGCTGAAACAGAGGGGCTGAAACAGAGGGCGAGAAACAGAGAGGCGGAAACAGAGGGCTAGAAAGAGAGGGGCTGAAACAGAGGGCGTGAAACAGAGGGGCTGATTACAGAGGGCGAGAAACAGAGGGGCTGAAACAGAAGGGCTGAAACAGAGGGGCTGAAACATATGGGCTGAAACCGAGGGCGAGAAAGAGAGGGGCTGAAACAGAGGGCGAGAAACAGAGGGGCTGAAACAGAGGGCGAGAAACAGAGGGCGAGAAACAGAGGGCGAGAAACAGAGGGACTGAAACAGAGGGGCTGAAACAGAGGGGCTTAAACAGAGGGCGAGAAATAGAGGGGCTGAAACAGAGGGCGAGAAACAGAGGGGCTGAAACAGAGGGTGAGAAACAGAGGGGCTGAAACAGAGGGGCTGAAACAGAGGGGCTGAAACAGAACGCGAGAAACAGAGGGGCTGAAACAGAGAGCGAGAAACAGAGGGGCAGAAACAGAGGGCGAGAAACAGAAGGCGAGAAACAGAGGGCGAGAAACAGAGGGGCTGAAACAGAGGGGCTGAAACAGAGGGGCTGAAACAGAGGGGCTGATACAGAGGGCGAGACACAGAGGGGCGGAAACAGAGAGCGAGAAACAGAGGGGCTGAAACAGAGGTGCTGAAACAGAGGGGCTGAAACAGAGGGGCTGAAACAGAGGGCGAGAAACAGAGAGGCTGAAACAGAGGGCGAGAAACAGAGGGGCTGAAACAGAGGGCGAGAAACAGGGGGGCTGAAACAGAGGGCGAGAAACAGAGGGGCTGAAACAGAGGGGCTGAAACAGAGGGGCTGAAACAGAGGGGCTGAAACAGAGGGCGAGAAACAGAGGGGCTGAAACAGAGGGCGAGAAACAGAGGGGCAGAAACAGAGGGCGAGAAACAGAGGGCGAGAAACAGAGGGGCTGAAACAGAGGAGCTGAATCAGAGGGGCTGAAACAGAGGGGCTGAAACAGAGGGCGAGAAACAGAGGGGCTGAAAAAGAGGGCAAGAAACAGAGGGGGAGAAACAGAGGGGCTGAAACAGAGGGGCTGAAATAGAGTGGCTGATACAGAGGGCGAGAAACAGAGGGGCTGAAACAGAGGGCGAGAAACAGAGGGACTGAAACAGATGGCGAGAAACAGAGGGGCTGAAACAGAGAGGCTGAAACAGAGGGGCTGAAACAGAGGGCGAGAAACAGAGGGGCTGAAACAGAGGGCGAGAAACAGAGGGACTGAAACAGAGGGCGAGAAACAGAGGGGCTGAAACAGAGGGGCTGAAACAGAGGGCGAGAAACAGAGAGGCGGAAACAGAGGGCGTGAAACAGAGTGGCTGATTACAGAGGGCGAGAAACAGAGGGGCTGAAACAGATGGGCTGAAACCGAGGGGGAGAAAGAGAGGGGCTGAAACAGAGGGCGAGAAACAGAGGGGCTGAAACAGAGGGCGAGAAACAGAGGGCGAGAAACAGAGGGGCTGAAACAGAGGGGCTGAAACAGAGGGGCTGAAACAGAGGGCGAGAAATAGAGGGGCTGAAACAGAGGGCGAGAAACAGAGGGGCTGAAACAGAGGGCGAGAAACAGAGGGGCTGAAACAGAGGGGCTGAAACTGAGGGCGAGAAACAGAGGGGCTGAAACAGAGGGCGAGAAACAGAGGGCGAGAAACAGAGGGACTGAAACAGAGGGGCTGAAACAGAGGGGCTGAAACAGAGGGGCTGAAACAGAGGGGCTGAAACAGAGGGCGAGAAACAGAGGGGCTGAAACAGAGGGCGAGAAACAGAGGGGCTGAAACAGAGGTGCTGAAACAGAGGTGCTGAAACAGAGGGGCTGAAACAGAGGGCGAGAAACAGAGAGGCTGAAACAGAGGGCGAGAAACAGAGGGGCTGAAACAGAGGGCGAGAAACAGAGGGGCTGAAACAAAGGGCGAGAAACAGAAGGGCTGAAACAGAGGGGCTGAAACAGAGGGGCTGAAACAGAGGGCGAGAAACAGAGGGGCTGAAACAGAGGGCGATAAACAGAGGGGCTGAAACAGAGGGGCTGAAACAGAGGGGCTGAAACAGAGGGGCTGAAACAGAGGGCGAGAAATAGAGGGGCTGAAACAGAGTGCGAGAAACAGAGGGGCTGAAACAGAGGGCGAGAAACAGAGGGGCTGAAACAGAGGGCGTGAAACAGAGGGGCAGAAACAGAGGGGCTGAAACAGAGGGGCTGAAATAGAGGGGCTGAAACAGAGGGCGAGAAACAGAGGCGCTGAAACAGAGGGCGAGAAACAGAGAGGCTGAAACAGATGGCGAGAAACAGAGGGGATGAAACAGAGGGCGAGAAACAGAGGGTGAGAAACAGAGGGCGAGAAACAGAGGGGCTGAAACAGAGGGGCTGAAACAGAGGGGCTGAAACAGAGGGCGAGAAACAGAGGGGCTGAAACAGAGGGCGAGAAACAGAGGGCGAGAAACAGAGGGACTGAAACAGAGGGGCTGAAACAGAGGGGCTGAAACAGAGGGGCTGATACAGAGTGCGAGAAACAGAGGGGCGGAAACAGAGGGGCTGAAATAGAGTGGCGGTTACAGAGGGCGAGAAACAGAGGGGCTGAAACAGAGGGCGAGAAACAGAGGGACTGAAACAGAGGGCGAGAAACAGAGGGGCTGAAACAGAGGGGCTGAAACAGAGGGGCTGAAATAGAGGGCGAGAAACAGAGAGGCGGAAACAGAGGGCGAGAAACAGAGGGGCTGAAACAGAGGGCGTGAAACAGAGGGGCTGATTACAGAGGGCGAGGAACAGAGGGGCTGAAACAGAGGGGCTGAAACAGATGGGCTGAAACCGAGGGCGAGAAAGAGAGGGGCTGAAACAGAGGGCGAGAAACAAAGGGGCTGAAACAGAGGGCGAGAAACAGAGGGCGAGAAACAGAGGGACTGAAACAGAGGGGATGAAACAGAGGGGCTGAAACAGAGGGGCTGAAGCAGAGGGCAAGAAATAGAGGGGCTGAAACAGAGGGCGAGAAACAGAGGGGCTGAAACAGAGGGGCTGAAACAGAGGGGCTGAAACAGAACGCGAGAAACAGAGGGCCTGAAACAGAGGGCGAGAAACAGAGGGGCTGAAATAGAGGGCGAGAAACAGAGGGCGAGAAACAGAGGGACTGAAACAGAGGGGCTGAAACAGAGGGGCTGAAACAGAGGGGCTGAAACAGACTGGCTGATACAGAGGGCGAGAAACAGAGGGGCTGAAACAGAGGGCGAGAAACAGAGGGGCTGAAACAGAGGGGCTGAAACTGAGGGGCTGAAACAGAGGGCGAGAAACAGAGAGGCGGAAACAGAGGGCGAGAAACAGAGGGGCTGAAACAGATGGCGAGAAACAGGGGGCTGAAACAGAGGGACTGAAACGGGGGGCTGAAACAGAGGGGCTGACACAGAGGGGCTAAATCAGAGGGCCTGATTCAGAAGGGCTGAAACAGAGGGGCTGAATCAGCGGGGCTGAAACAGAGGGCGAGAAACAGAGGGGCTGAAACAGAGGGCGAGAAACAGAGGGGCAGAAACAGAGGGCGTGAAACAGAGGGGCTGAAACAGATGGGCAGAAACCGAGAGCGAGAAAGAGAGGGGCTGAAACAGAGTGCGAGAAACAGAGGGGCTGAAACAGAGGGCGAGAAACAGAGGGCGAGAAACAGAGGGACTGAAACAGAGGGGCTGAAACAGAGGGGCTGAAACAGAGGGGCTGAAACAGAGGGCGAGAAATAGAGGGGCTGAAACAGAGTGCGAGAACCAGATGGGCTGAAACAGAGGGCGCGAAACAGAGGGGCTGAAACAGAGGGGCTGAAACAGAGGGGCTGAAACAGAGGGGCTGAAACAGAGGGCGAGAAACAGAGGGGCTGAAACAGAGGGGCTGAATCAGAGGGGCTGAAACAGACGGCGAGAAACAGAGGGCGAGAAACAGAGGGACTGAAACAGAGGGGCTGAAACAGAGGGGCTGAAACAGAGGGGCTGAAACAGAGGGGCTGATACAGAGGGCGAGAAACAGAGGGGCTGAAACAGAGGAGCTGAATCAGAGGGGCTGAAACAGAGGGGCTGAAACAGAGGGCGAGAAACAGAGGGGCTGAAAAAGAGGGCAAGAAACAGAGGGGGAGAAACAGAGGGGCTGAAACAGAGGGGCTGAAATAGAGTGGCTGATACAGAGGGCGAGAAACAGAGGGGCTGAAACAGAGGGCGAGAAACAGAGGGACTGAAACAGATGGCGAGAAACAGAGGGGCTGAAACAGAGAGGCTGAAACAGAGGGGCTGAAACAGAGGGCGAGAAACAGAGGGGCTGAAACAGAGGGCGAGAAACAGAGGGACTGAAACAGAGGGCGAGAAACAGAGGGGCTGAAACAGAGGGGCTGAAACAGAGGGCGAGAAACAGAGAGGCGGAAACAGAGGGCGTGAAACAGAGTGGCTGATTACAGAGGGCGAGAAACAGAGGGGCTGAAACAGATGGGCTGAAACCGAGGGGGAGAAAGAGAGGGGCTGAAACAGAGGGCGAGAAACAGAGGGGCTGAAACAGAGGGCGAGAAACAGAGGGCGAGAAACAGAGGGGCTGAAACAGAGGGGCTGAAACAGAGGGGCTGAAACAGAGGGCGAGAAATAGAGGGGCTGAAACAGAGGGCGAGAAACAGAGGGGCTGAAACAGAGGGCGAGAAACAGAGGGGCTGAAACAGAGGGGCTGAAACTGAGGGCGAGAAACAGAGGGGCTGAAACAGAGGGCGAGAAACAGAGGGCGAGAAACAGAGGGACTGAAACAGAGGGGCTGAAACAGAGGGGCTGAAACAGAGGGGCTGAAACAGAGGGGCTGAAACAGAGGGCGAGAAACAGAGGGGCTGAAACAGAGGGCGAGAAACAGAGGGGCTGAAACAGAGGTGCTGAAACAGAGGTGCTGAAACAGAGGGGCTGAAACAGAGGGCGAGAAACAGAGAGGCTGAAACAGAGGGCGAGAAACAGAGGGGCTGAAACAGAGGGCGAGAAACAGAGGGGCTGAAACAAAGGGCGAGAAACAGAAGGGCTGAAACAGAGGGGCTGAAACAGAGGGGCTGAAACAGAGGGCGAGAAACAGAGGGGCTGAAACAGAGGGCGATAAACAGAGGGGCTGAAACAGAGGGGCTGAAACAGAGGGGCTGAAACAGAGGGGCTGAAACAGAGGGCGAGAAATAGAGGGGCTGAAACAGAGTGCGAGAAACAGAGGGGCTGAAACAGAGGGCGAGAAACAGAGGGGCTGAAACAGAGGGCGTGAAACAGAGGGGCAGAAACAGAGGGGCTGAAACAGAGGGGCTGAAATAGAGGGGCTGAAACAGAGGGCGAGAAACAGACGCGCTGAAACAGAGGGCGAGAAACAGAGAGGCTGAAACAGATGGCGAGAAACAGAGGGGATGAAACAGAGGGCGAGAAACAGAGGGTGAGAAACAGAGGGCGAGAAACAGAGGGGCTGAAACAGAGGGGCTGAAACAGAGGGGCTGAAACAGAGGGCGAGAAACAGAGGGGCTGAAACAGAGGGCGAGAAACAGAGGGCGAGAAACAGAGGGACTGAAACAGAGGGGCTGAAACAGAGGGGCTGAAACAGAGGGGCTGATACAGAGTGCGAGAAACAGAGGGGCGGAAACAGAGGGGCTGAAATAGAGTGGCGGTTACAGAGGGCGAGAAACAGAGGGGCTGAAACAGAGGGCGAGAAACAGAGGGACTGAAACAGAGGGCGAGAAACAGAGGGGCTGAAACAGAGGGGCTGAAACAGAGGGGCTGAAATAGAGGGCGAGAAACAGAGAGGCGGAAACAGAGGGCGAGAAACAGAGGGGCTGAAACAGAGGGCGTGAAACAGAGGGGCTGATTACAGAGGGCGAGGAACAGAGGGGCTGAAACAGAGGGGCTGAAACAGATGGGCTGAAACCGAGGGCGAGTAAGAGAGGGGCTGAAACAGAGGGCGAGAAACAAAGGGGCTGAAACAGAGGGCGAGAAACAGAGGGCGAGAAACAGAGGGACTGAAACAGAGGGGATGAAACAGAGGGGCTGAAACAGAGGGGCTGAAGCAGAGGGCAAGAAATAGAGGGGCTGAAACAGAGGGCGAGAAACAGAGGGGCTGAAACAGAGGGGCTGAAACAGAGGGGCTGAAACAGAACGCGAGAAACAGAGGGCCTGAAACAGAGGGCGAGAAACAGAGGGGCTGAAATAGAGGGCGAGAAACAGAGGGCGAGAAACAGAGGGACTGAAACAGAGGGGCTGAAACAGAGGGGCTGAAACAGAGGGGCTGAAACAGACTGGCTGATACAGAGGGCGAGAAACAGAGGGACTGAAACAGAGGGCGAGAAACAGAGGGGCTGAAACAGAGGGGCTGAAACTGAGGGGCTGAAACAGAGGGCGAGAAACAGAGAGGCGGAAACAGAGGGCGAGAAACAGAGGGGCTGAAACAGATGGCGAGAAACAGGGGGCTGAAACAGAGGGACTGAAACGGGGGGCTGAAACAGAGGGGCTGACACAGAGGGGCTAAATCAGAGGGCCTGATTCAGAAGGGCTGAAACAGAGGGGCTGAATCAGCGGGGCTGAAACAGAGGGCGAGAAACAGAGGGGCTGAAACAGAGGGCGAGAAACAGAGGGGCAGAAACAGAGGGCGTGAAACAGAGGGGCTGAAACAGATGGGCAGAAACCGAGAGCGAGAAAGAGAGGGGCTGAAACAGAGGGCGAGAAACAGAGGGCGAGAAACAGAGGGACTGAAACAGAGGGGCTGAAACAGAGGGGCTGAAACAGAGGGGCTGAAACAGAGGGCGAGAAATAGAGGCGCTGAAACAGAGTGCGAGAACCAGAGGGGCTGAAACAGAGGGCGCGAAACAGAGGGGCTGAAACAGAGGGGCTGAAACAGAGGGGCTGAAACAGAGGGGCTGAAACAGAGGGCGAGAAACAGAGGGGCTGAAACAGAGGGGCTGAATCAGAGGGGCTGAAACAGACGGCGAGAAACAGAGGGCGAGAAACAGAGGGACTGAAACAGAGGGGCTGAAACAGAGGGGCTGAAACAGAGGGGCTGAAACAGAGGGGCTGATACAGAGGGCGAGAAACAGAGGGGCTGAAACAGAGGGCGAGAAACAGAGGGGCTGAAACAGAGGTGCTGAAACTGAGGTGCTGAAACAGAGGGGCTGAATCAGAGGGTGAGAAACAGAGAGGCTGAAACAGAGGGCGAGAAACAGAGGGGCTGAAACAGAGGGCGAGAAACAGAGGGGCTGAAACAGAGGGGCTGAAACAGAGGGGCTGAAACAGAGGGCGAGAAACAGAGGGGCTGAAACAGAGGGCGAGAAACAGAGAGGCTGAGAGGGGCTGAAACAGAGGGGCTGAAACAGAGGGCGAGAAATAGAGGGGCTGAAACAGAGGGCGAGAAACAGAGGGGCTGAAACAGAGGGCGAGAAACAGAGGGGCAGAAACAGAGGGGCTGAAACTGAGGGGTGAAATAGATGGGCTGAAACAGAGGGCGAGAAACAGAGGGGCTGAAACAGAGGGCGAGAAACAGAGGGGCTGAAACAGAGTGCGAGAAACAGAGGGGCTGAATCAGAGCGGCTGAAACAGAGGTCGAGAAACAGAGGGGCTGAAACAGAGGGCGAGAAACAGAGGGGCTGAAACAGAGGGGCAGAAACAGAGGGGCTGAAACAGAGGTTGAGAAACAGAGGGGCTGAAACAGAGGGCGAGAAACAGAGGGGCTGAAACAGAGGGGCTGAAACAGAGGGGCTGAATCAGAGGGGCTGATTCAGAGGGGCTGAAACAGAGGGGCTGAATCAGAAGGTCTGAAACAGAGGGCGAGAAACAGTGGGGCAGAAACAGAGGGCGAGAAACAGAGGCGAGATACAGTGGGGCTGAAACAGAGAGCGCGAAACAAAGGGGCTGAAACAGAGGGCGAGAAACAGAGGGGCTGAAACAGAGGGGCTGAAACAGAGGGGCTAAATCAGAGGGGCTGAAACAGAGTGGCTGAAACAGAGTGGCTGAAACAGAGGGCGAGAAACAGAGGGGCTGATTCAGAGGGCGAGAAACAGACGGGCTGAAACAGAGGGAGAGAAACAGAGGGGCTGAATCAGAGGGGCTGAAACAGAAGGGCTGAAACAGAGGGGCTGAAACAGAGGGCGAGAAACAGAGGGGCTGAATCAGAGGGGCTGAATCCGAGGTGCTGAAACAGAGGGGCTGAAACAGAGGGGCTAAATGAGAGGGGCTGAAACAGAGGGGCTGAAACAGAGGGGCTGAAACAGAGGGGCTAAAACAGAGGGGCTGAAACAGAGGGCGAGAATCAGAGGGGCTGAAGCAGAGGGAAGAGAAACAGAGGGGCTGAAACAGATGGCGAGAAACAGAGGGGATGAAACAGAGGGACTGAAACAGATGAGCTGAAACCGAGGGCGAGAAAGAGAGGGGCTGAAACAGAGGGCGAGAAACAGAGGGGCTGAAACAGAGGGCGAGAAACAGAGGGCGAGAAACAGAGGGACTGAAACAGAGGGGCTGAAACAGAGGGGCTGAAACAGAGGGGCTGAAACAGAGGGCGAGAAATAGAGGGGCTGAAACAGAGGGCGAGAAACAGAGGGGCTGAAACAGAGGGCGAGAAACAGAGGGGCTGAAACAGAGGGGCTGAAACAGAGGGCGAGAAACAGAGGGGCTGAAACAGAGGGCGAGAAACAGAGGGCTAGAAACAGAGGGACTGAAACAGAGGGGCTGAAACAGAGGGGCTGAAACAGAGGGGCTGATACAGAGGGCGAGAAACAGAGGGGCTGAAACAGAGGGCGAGAAACAGAGGGGCTGAAACAGAGGTGCTGAAACAGAGGTGCTGAAACAGAGGGGCTGAAACAGAGGGCGAGAAACAGAGAGGCTGAAACAGAGGGCGAGAAACAGAGGGGATGAAACAGAGGGCGAGAAACAGAGGGTGAGAAACAGAGGGCGAGAAACAGAGGGGCTGAAACAGAGGGGCTGAAACAGAGGGGCTGAAACAGAGGGGCTGAAATCGAGGGGCTGAAACAGAGTGCGAGAAACAGAGGCGCTGAAACAGAGGGCGAGAAACAGAGGGGCTGAAACAGATGGCGAGAAACAGAGGGGATGAAACAGAGGGCGAGAAACAGAGGGTGAGAAACAGAGGGCGAGAAACAGAGGGGCTGAAACAGAGGGGCTGAAACAGAGGGGCTGAAACAGAGGGCGAGAAACAGAGGGGCTGAAACAGAGGGCGAGAAACAGAGGGCGAGAAACAGAGGGACTGAAACAGAGGGGCTGAAACAGAGGGGCTGATACAGAGTGCGAGAAACAGAGGGGCGGAAACAGAGGGGCTAAAATAGAGTGGCGGTTACAGAGGGCGAGAAACAGAGGGGCTGAAACAGAGGGCGAGAAACAGAGGGACTGAAACAGAGGGCGAGAAACAGAGGGGCTGAAACAGAGGGGCTGAAACAGAGGGGCTGAAACAGAGGGCGAGAAACAGAGAGGCGGAAACAGAGGGCGAGAAACAGAGGGGCTGAAACAGAGGGCGTGAAACAGAGGGGCTGATTACAGAGGGCGAGAAACAGAGGGGCTGAAACAGAGGGGCTGAAACAGAGGGGCTGAAACAGATGGGCTGAAACCGAGGGCGAGAAAGAGAGGGGCTGAAACAGAGGGCGAGAAGCAAAGGGGCTGAAACAGAGGGCGAGAAACAGAGGGCGAGAAACAGAGGGACTGAAACAGAGGGGCTGAAACAGAGGGGCTGAAACAGAGGGGCTGAAACAGATGGGCTGAAACCGAGGGCGAGAAAGAGAGGGGCTGAAACACAGGGTGAGAAGCAAAGGGGCTGAAACAGAGGGCGAGAAACAGAGGGCGAGAAACAGAGGGACTGAAACAGAGGGGCTGAAACAGAGGGGCTGAAACAGAGGGGCTGAAGCAGAGGGCAAGAAATAGAGGGGCTGAAACAGAGGGCGAGAAACAGAGGGGCTGAAACAGAGGGCGAGAAACAGAGGGGCTGAAACAGAGGGGCTGAAACAGAGGGGCTGAAACAGAACGCGAGAAACAGAGGGCCTGAAACAGAGGGCGAGAATCAGAGGGGCTGAAACAGAGGGCGAGAAACAGAGGACGAGAAACAGAGGGACTGAAACAGAGGGGCTGAAACAGAGGGGCTGAAACAGAGGGGCTGAAACAGAGGGGCTGATACAGAGGGCGAGAAACAGAGGGGCTGAAGCAGAGGGCGAGAAACAGAGGTGCTGAAACAGAGGTGCTGAAACAGAGGTGCTGAAACAGAGGGGCTGAAACAGAGGGCGAGAAACAGAGAGGCTGAAACAGAGGGCGAGAAACAGAGGGGCTGAAATAGAGGGCGAGAAACAGAGGGGCTGAAACAGAGGGCCTGAAACAGAGGGGCTGAAACAGAGGGGCTGAAACAGAGGGCGAGAAACAGAGGGGCTGAAACAGAGGGCGAGAAACAGAGGGGCTGAAACAGAGGGCGAGAAACAGTGGGCGAGAAACAGAGGGACTGAAACAGAGGAGCTGAATCAGAGGGGCTGAAACAGAGGGGTTGAAACAGAGGGCGAGAAACAGAGGGGCTGAAAAAGAGGGCGAGAAACAGTGTGGGAGAAACAGGGGGTCTGAAACAGAGGGGCTGAAACAGAGGGGCTGAAATAGAGTGGCAGATACAGAGGGCGAGAAACAGAGGGGCTGAAACAGAGGGCGCGAAACAGAGGGACTGAAACAGAGGGCGAGAAACAGAGGGGCTGAAACAGAGGGGCTGAAACAGAGGGGCTGAAACAGAGGGCGAGAAACAGAGGGGCTGAAACAGAGGGCGAGAAACAGAGGGACTGAAACAGAGGGCGAGAAACAGAGGGGCTGAAACAGATGGGCTGAAACAGAGGGGCTGAAACAGAGGGCGAGAAACAGAGAGGCGGAAACAGAGGGCGAGAAACAGAGGGGCTGAAACAGATGGCGAGAAACAGGGGGCTGAAACAGAGGGACTGAAACGGGGGGCTGAAACAGAGGGGCTGAAACAGAGGGGCTAAATCAGAGGGGCTGATTCAGAAGGGCTGAAACAGAGGGGCTGAATCAGCGGGGCTGAAATAGAGTGGCAGATACAGAGGGCGAGAAACAGAGGGGCTGAAACAGAGGGCGCGAAACAGAGGGACTGAAACAGAGGGCGAGAAACAGAGGGGCTGAAACAGAGGGGCTGAAACAGAGGGGCTGAAATAGAGTGGCAGATACAGAGTGCGAGAAACAGAGGGGCTGAAACAGAGGGCGCGAAACAGAGGGACTGAAACAGAGGGCGAGAAACAGAGGGGCTGAAACAGTGGGGCTGAAACAGAGGAGCTGAAACAGAGGGCGAGAAACAGAGGGGCAGAAACAGAGGGCGTGAAACAGAGGGGCTGAAACATATGGGCAGAAACCGAGAGCGAGAAAGAGAGGGGCTGAAACAGAGGGCGAGAAACAGAGGGGCTGAAACAGAGGGCGAGAAACAGAGGGCGAGAAACAGAGGGACTGAAACAGAGGGGCGGAAACAGAAGGGCTGAAACAGAGGGGCTGAAACAGAGGGCGAGAAATAGAGGGGCTGAAACAGAGGGCGAGAAACAGAGGGGCTGAAACAGAGGGCGAGAAACAAAGGGCCTGAAACAGAGGGGCTGAAACAGAGGGGCTGAAACAGAGGGCGAGAAACAGAGGGGCTGAAACAGAGGTCGAGAAACAGAGGGGCTGAAACAGGGGGTGAGAAACAGAGGGGCTGAAACAGAGGTCGAGAAACAGAGGGACTGAAACAGAGGGGCTGAAACAGAGGGGCTGAAACAGAGGGGCTGATCCAGAGGGCAAGAAATAGAGGGGCTGAAACAGAGGGCGAGAAACAGAGGGGCTGAAACAGAGGTGCTGAAACAG